>NW_027210967.1:0-252158 GCF_029030835.1 Brachyistius frenatus
TGGACGACATACTATGGTAAAACTTTCTCTTCATATTTTAGACAACATACTGTAGTCTTAAGTATTTTTAATTTTTTTGGCAAAAAAAAAAGTCATACTATAGCATGACTTTTTTGCCATTTTTTGGACGAAATTTTTTTTATTATTTTGCATGATGTTATGGACGACATACTATGGTAAAACTTTCTCTTCATATTTTAGACAACATACTGTAGTCTTAAGTATTTTTAATTTTTTCGGCAGAAAAAAAAAGTCATACTATAGCATGACTTTTTTGCCATTTTTTGGACACATTTTTTTTATTATTTTGCATGATGTTATGGACGACATACTATGGTAAAACTTTCTCTTCATATTTTAGACAACATACTGTAGTCTTAAGTATTTTTAATTTTTTCGGCAGAAAAAAAAGTCATACTATAGCATGACTTTTTTGCCATTTTTTGGACGAATTTTTTTTATTATTTTGCATGATGTTATGGACGACATACTATGGTAAAACTTTCTCTTCATATTTTAGACAACATACTGTAGTCTTAAGTATTTTTAATTTTTTTTGACTTTTTGTTAAAGAAAAAAAGTCATCAGAAATATGACAGGTGAAATATTGTAAGATTGGCAGGTCTAAGAATGTTTGCTTTATTCGTGATCATGTATATTCGTTTTACTTTCTCAGGGACAAAAACTACTGAAATGAAACAAAGTTAAGAGGGGATTATCATTTTGGTTGGATGCGTCCAATGTGCAGGAGATGAGTCATTTTAAAGGGTCTCAAGCCAAAAAGGAGGGAACAACTTTTCTAAATAATGTCTCTTGTGAATCATAAGCAGTTTGGTAGTCCAAACGCAGTGAAGTGAATACATTTCAGTGAGCTAATCCGGTCCCACAAATTGTCAATTTCTGCAGTCCATTATGGCAGAAAACTGAATGTCCACTGGATGGCGCCATGGTGGCAGTTTTAAGTTGAAAAACTACTCAAAGTTTGAAACGAGCTGAGTTCATTTTTGACACGTTTATATTTTCCTGGAGTATTCCAGTTTAGTGAGAAATTATAATTTCATGCTACTTTTCAAATTTAAACATTGTAGATTTTATTCCACTTCATTTGTCTCTCAACCAAAATTCTTATTTACTGCAAGATTGAGAATTTACAAACAAAACGGATGATGATATAACAAGATATAAGCAGAACCTCAGTGATGCTTAAACCCATCAATATCTGCATGAAACTCTAATTTATTGACTTCCTCAGAAAGAGGAGACCTGTCTTGCTTGTTTGAATGAACATTCAGGCTCTCAGGAGCACTACTCTGTTGGGGGGAAAGATTTCAGAAGTTAAACTGCTTCCTGGAGGAGTTCCTGAGATACTGTGTTCACGTACGGATGGACAGAAGGACGGATGGACAAACGGATGAGCCAGAAACATCAACACCTCTAGCTATGATTTTCAATATCATGAAGACATAAAAGAACATGAAGTGAAGTCAGATGGGTCCTACCTATCTGGAGACACAATCTGTGCTCTGCCATAAGATTTTACAATTTGTGATTTTACACCTTGAACAAAACCAAACTAATTTCGGTTAAATTGTAGCTAAATGGAAAAGTAAATGTCTCACACCCAAGTAGCGCTCATTATTCATTTACATCGTGATTTCATTATTCTTGGCACTTTTACCTTTACTGGGAACAAATCAGCAGGATTAAGATGTTTCAGGTTATTGTATGTCATGAAACCAGCTAAGTTCCCCAGACTCAGAAACAGCTCACCATGTGGGCTTTGTTTCCCTCCAGCTGGGTCAGTATTCAGGGAGGGGGGAACCCAGTTCATAATGGAAGTAGATTTACTGCGTCTTTCAAATGTCACCCACCGAGTAGAAAGAGGCGGTTATTTAATTTCATTATCGTCTTCATGAAAATAACCTAGACTAGCTTTACTGGAGGATTCCCCCATATCTTGGGATTTCACACTGGACTTTTGAACGAGTCAGATCTCGGCATCATGTTGATTCAGCTACCAACAGACACGTCTTCACAGCGCTTTCAACTCTGCAGTCAAGTTTTACAAGGCCAAATAAAAACTACATTACAGGGTGACGTGTGTCTAAGTTATGTGAATTATTTAAAGGGGAAGCAGCACAATGTATTTACCAAGATGCAGAATTATATTTAAACTTCTGATTAGCAGTACAAGATTAAATATGAGCAGGAAGGAAGGTTAGTGGTTTTCTTTCAGCAGCATTTCTTCCTCTTTGCCTTTTAATGCTTGCACGAATAGTGAGCATGCAGATTTGGAAACAAGAGGAACAATGTCTCCCTTTCAATAGAGAAGGTCATAAAAAAATAAAATAACACACAATAGTAACAAGCACACAAGGCTCAGAGTACACGCTGAATAAAACTGACGGTATGAAAAATCTCTATCAGCACATGCAGCAGAGGAAAACAAAGTTTTGTGGTGGTATTAAAGCATTTTCACAGTTTTTTGTTCAAACAAATCCTAATTAACCTACTTAACTTTCTTCGACAAGTTTTATTTAGTATCAAAAAGGAAAGCACTGCATTACTTCAGAGTGTCATTACATATAAAATGCTGTAATCTTATTTTATAGCGTCATAGAGCTGAATGTGAAAGCAAACAGATGACCGATAAGGGTCCTGTTTGGACGGTTTGAGAACAGGTATCAGATACCTTTCAGCTATTTTTCACTGTTGCAACACAGCACTAGGTTGGAAAATAAGAAAACCAAAGATGAGTGTTCTTTTGGTCCTGAAGATGACCACAGTTTGCACAACAGAGTTATCTTGCAGTGCTTTGCATCCAATAGTGAAATACTTTTTAATTTAGTCCATTTTGTTTTTGAATTCAATTTTTTTTTCATTTTAATTAAAATTTATTTCAACTCAGTGTAATTTCGTGTTTAGTGTAAATTATAATAAACTAAAATCAAAAAAGAGACAGAAATCTGAAATCATACAAAATTCACATAAATTTGATTTACTTTAGATAGTCTAATGTAATTGTCTTTAATTTTCAAAACTTTTTATTTTGATTTGATCAGCATCGAGTGCACTCTTTCACTGTCATTTCAAAATAAGCGAGAATGCAGCGAAATAAATATTATTTTTGGTAAGTTCAAAATAACACATGGGATGTCATCAGTATGTTAACAGTTTCACATTTTGAATTATTTCATTGTGCAAGTGCAGGTTCAATTTCCATTTATTTTTAGTCGCCTGATAGCCTATATTTTTTTGAAAAAATAACACCTGAAAAACACATTCTTAAAAAAAAACCCTCAATCATTTTGTGTTATCAGAAATAAAAGAAAAGGTTTGACAGCATTGCTTTCTCTTTCTGTTGGCTGCGCCGTTTAAAGGTTACTGGTTTTTAGAGTCTTTCAATGACATTTAACTGGCTGAGTTCCATTTTGAATTTGCATTGATTTTATCATTATATTATTATACAAACCGTGTTGAAAGAGTAACACGGGATGTTCACAGCCCAGATGAGATATTTACTCTCATCTTAAGCAGTTTCTTGCTTATCGAAGGGGTCATGAATACCCGGTGATACAGCCGGAAGTGCAAAAACCTTACCGCAACGAAGGCGCCACCGTTAAAACATGCGATGTGCGCGTCATCATTTGAATGACGTCGCGTGGTAGAATGAATGAGCTGGATGGCGCACAGCAGGACTTCAGCTGAGCTCACAGCGTGATGCCGTCAGCTGGCGTTGGGCTGCACAAACGGAAAAACAGGTCAATAGTGGAGGAAGGAAAACCAACAATCACTTCGTCATCTCATCAGCAACGATGGCACGAGGAGAGGGCGCAGAGCAGTACGCGGTGACTTTACTCGCAGTCAAACCTATAACTACCGAGATCAAGGCAGTGAAGGTAAGTGCCGCTTCACGCGTTCATTTCAGAGGTTTGTAAAATGAGGAATAATAATCTTTCGGTGATTTCTGTTCGTTTAGGTTTAAAAAGGCGCCTAAAGTCAAACAAACGTTTGGTAGATTGCGGCCGTTACTTCTTTTCCTTTCGGCAACTCAAACCTCAAACGCGCCTCAGTCTCGTGTCCTTTTTTCCTGTCCTCGGGATTTTGAATTTCACCCGGTTTGTCCATCTGTCCTCGGCGAGGCTGTCCACCCCGGTTTGTCCATCTGTCCTCGGCGAGGCTGTCCACCCCGGGTTTGAAAGGACCACATGTTAAGGATGGTTGTGTGGAAACGTGCTTCAGAGTCTCATCCGGCACGATGTGTGGAGCCATTTCCTCTGAAAGGCACAAATCATATTCAACAATTAAAAAAATAAAAGAAATAAAGACATTTGTATGAGAATTAAAGCATCCTGGAAGACTTCACGTCTCAGCATTTCGTGTCCAGAGCTTCACATTTGTCTCCACACATGAAAACGTGGCAGCTTCATGGTTCATCCATCTACAGCCTGCTGCACTTTCTTGGCTCGTAACCTTAACGACAACCGGAGAACTGAAACCGTCAGCTGACAGAAATATAATCTGCAGACATATTATTTTTGCAATGTTTAAAACAAAACTGCCAAACATCCACTCTGTGCAGCTTCTTTGCAGTGAGAATTAAAAGCATTTCTCTTTCGTATATATGAAATTAAATTGAATGTTTTTGGGGGTTTTGCTGGATGGAGAAATGTAAATGTGCCAATTTGGGCGCTGCTAAATTATACATCCCTTATCCCATTATACATTATACATTATACATTATACATTATAGTCCCTTTTAAACACACCGGGCCTCAAAAGTCATGAAAAGGTTATCCTCAGGCTGCCTCTCTTTATTTAGCATCGTTTTATTTTTAGTCCTGGGGATGATTATTCCAGCCCGGTCGTGATGGATTTGGGAGGATGAATATTGCTCACTCCTGATTCGTGATAACGTACCAACCTCCCAACAAGAGGTGATCCTGATTTAGTGTGTGTGTGTGTGTGTGTGTGTGTGTGTGTGTGTGTGTGTGTGTGGTTGTGAATCGTGGTGTACAGTCACCCTCCTCGCTGACATCATCACCCCCTCTACACCTGATCGGCTGCAGCTGATGAGACTCCGGTCTGTCTGCCGACTGTCATCCACCTCCACATCCTCGAGCCGACGGCCGTGTACCGGCGTGATGCGGGGAAGTAGTACGAGTGTGTTTGAACTAAAGTAACCTCGTAGCTTCGCATCACGGCTTCAGTTTTGCCGGTCGCTCGGCGGAGGGACGAGTGAGGGTGTCTGAAACAGAAAACGGGGATTAAATAAACTCCAGGGTGAAGACAGAAGACAGCGGTGTAGATAATGATCACGCCCACATCACTCCACCTTCATCTGTAGCTCCTCAGGGATCTAAAGCCAAATTAACATCCTCACGTATCTCCTCCGTCCTCCCTCTGTTCTTCTCTTCCAGCCGAAGGACTCGAGAAACCGTCTGTCTGTGTGCAACAAGCTGTGCTATGCCTTCGGCGGGGCGCCGTACCAGATCACGGGCAGCGCTCTGGGCTTCTTCCTCCAGATCTACCTGCTGGATGTGGCGCAGGTGATTAACCAGATTTACACACACACAAAGAAAAAAGGGAATGAATTGCTGAGCTACAAAAAAAAAGACACCGTCAGATTAACCATAAACCGCAAATTCTTCAAAATACACTTCATTTACAGTGGGTACGGAAAGTATTCAGACCCCTTTACATTTTTCACTTTGTTTCATTGCAGCCATTTGCTAAAATCAAAAAAGTTCATTTTATTTCTCATTAATGTACACTCAGCACCCCATGTTGACAGAAAAAAACAGAAATGTAGAAATTTGTGCAAATTTATTAAAAAATAAAAACTGAAATATCACATGGTCATAAGTATTCAGACCCTTTGCTGTGACACTCATATTTAACTCACATGCTGTCCATTTCTTCTGATCCTCCTTGAGATGGTTCTTCTCCTTCATTGGAGTCCAGCTGTGTTTAATTAAACTGATTGGACTTGATTAGGAAAGGCACACACCTGTCTATATAAGACCTTACAGCTCACAGTGCATGTCAGAGCAAATGAGAATCATGAGGTCGAAGGAACTGTCCAAGGAGCTCAGAGACAGAGTTGTGGCAAGGCACAGATCTGGCCAAGGTTACAACATAATTTCTGCAGCACTCAAGGTTCCTAAGAGCACAGTGGCCTCCATAATCCTTAAATGGAAGAAGTTTGGGACGACCAGAACTCTTCCTAGACCTGGCCGTCCAGCCAAACTGAGCAATCGTGGGAGAAGAGCCTTGGTGAGAGAGGTAAAGAAGAACCCAAAGATCACTGTGGCTGAGCTCCAGAGATGCAGTAGGGAGATGGGAGAAAGTTCCACCAAGTCAACTATCACTGCAGCCCTCCACCAGTCGGGGCTTTATGGCAGAGTGGCCCGACGGAAGCCTCTCCTCAGTGCAAGACATATGAAAGCCCGCATAGAGTTTGACAAAAAACACATGAAGGACTCCCAGACTATGAGAAATAAGATTCTCTGGTCTGATGAGACCAAGATTGAACTTGTTGGCGTTAATTCTAAGCGGTATGTGTGGAGAAAACCAGGCACTGCTCATCACCTGCCCAATACAATCCCAACAGTGAAACATGGTGGTGGCAGCATCATGCTATGGGGGTGTTTTTCAGCTGCAGGGACAGGACGACCGGTTGCAATTGAAGGAAAGATGAATGTGGCCAAGTACAGAGATATCCTGGAAGAAAACCTCTTCCAGAGTGCTCTGGACCTCAGACTGGGCCGAAGGTTCACCTTCCAACAAGACAATGACCCGAAGCACACAGCTAAAATAACAAAGGAGTGGCTTCAGAACAACTCTGTGACCATTCTTGACTGGCCCAGCCAGAGCCCTGACCTAAACCCAATGGAGCATCTCTGGAGAGACCTGAAAATGGCTGTCCACCAACGTTCACCATCCAACCTGACGGACTGGAGAGGATCTGCCAGGAAGAATGGCAGAGGATCCCCAAATCCAGGTGTGAAAAGCTTGTTGCATCATTCCCAAGAAGACTCATGGCTGTACGAGCTCAAAAGGGTGCTTCTACTCAATACTGAGCAAAGGGTCTGAATACTTATGACCATGTGATATTTCAGTTTTTCTTTTTTAATAAATTTGCACAAATTTCTACATTTCTGTTTTTTTCTGTCAACATGGGGTGCTGAGTGTACATTAATGAGAAATAAAATGAACTTTTTTGATTTTAGCAAATGGCTGCAATGAAACAAAGAGTGAAAATTTTAAAGGGGTCTGAATACTTTCCGTACCCACTGTATTTGCAGAATATAAACAAGTCGTGAACTCGGCCCATTATATTTGCATATTTCCAGCAGCAACACACCGATTAGCTTCAAGCCTTGAAGATCAGTTTAACAGTCTCACTCCTGCAGTAGTCGGTCAAGCGCATTAACATGGACTCCTACTGGTTTGCTTTGTTACTTGATTAGCGAATTAGACCTTCTCACTGTACACAGTAGGATGTTAAATAAAGGCCATTCAGCTCAAAGCATGACATCATTTCAGTGGCTTTGAATGCCACTTTGTTCCAAAAGAAATCGTGTGTTTCGCTGGTTTTGTACTCAAAGGCTGAAAAATGTCTCCATGACCTCTGTGGTGTCGGAGCCCTTTTGAACCGTTCTCCAGCCGAGCCATATGAGGTAGCATTTGGCATCCTCTTTGTTTTGGTCCCAAGTCTCACTCTCCCCCCCCCCCCCCCCCATGTCCCCGCTCTAGCTGGATCCCTTCTATGCTTCTATCATCCTGTTTGTGGGCCGGGCCTGGGATGCCATCACAGACCCGACGGTGGGTTTCCTGGTGAGCCGGACTAAATGGACCGGCGTCGGCCGCATGATGCCCTGGTAGGTGTTTGGATCGGGTTCACAAAGCAGAGACGATATCGAGTGATGATCATAAAAAAAAAATATATATATATATATATATATATGTGTGTAATGAGTTGCTAGGATATTGAGGAAGTGGAGAAATGTGAGGAAAATGCACAGACAAAAAAAAAAAAGCAGCTCATGAGCCATTACCAGTTACCACGGCAACAAACTTAAAGGGTAATGCAAGTATGCAATCTGACCTTGTAGAAGAAACTGCAAGTCATGTGTGGCAAACATACTAAAACTGAACAGCAGCAGCTGAGGAGCTCAGTGGGAAGTGAACAGCTTCTCCGCTCGTAGCTGAACGCGCAACAATGAACCCGCATTTACTGCTGCATTGCACATTTCTCGTGCATGTGCACCTTCATGTGTAAATTCTGCATACGTGTGCACATGTTAGCCTTGCGATCGAGCTGGAAGCTTGTCAAAGCTCTCCCCGTCTTTTGCCAAAAGCATGCTGGGAGTTGCCGCGGCTCTCCGTGACCCTGACGAGGACGGATGTGTGTTTTGACGCGTTTTTACTTAAAGCATTAAAAGGTTCAACAACAACAACAAAAATGCAGGTTGCAAAATTGTAAAATTCAGACGCTCTCCTTGATAGAATAACATTTACTTTTACAACCTAATTGAGACGGTGGAGCTCCTGAAGAAGTCTGTTTGTACAGAAAGGTGACCTTGACATTGTGCTGGCAGACTAAAACCTGCTGTTACAAGAATTTGTGCTTCAGAAATCATCTCAAGGTCATTAATAAGTAGCTCAACTACATATTTGACAGGCTTTTTCTCACATGCATGATGTCACTGCATTCTTAAATGCAGTGCAGTTAAATTTTTTTTTTTAAAAATACCGGCTGTGCATGAGCTGCAATTGTAAGCTGAAGGAAGCGCGGGGGGGGGGGGGGGGGCTTCTACTGCGATTGGTTAAACCCACAACACACCATGAGCTTTAAACCAGTAGGCGTGTGTGTCCCTTTTGTGTGTGCATGTTTGATTTCCTCTGACGATTCGGGAGGTTACTTTGGGTCAATAATAGAATAGAATAATAGAATAATAGAATAAAGGTCATTGTGTTACATGAAACGTGATAAGAACCCACAGATGTTTTCACCTTCTCACGTCTCCTTCCTGTCGACCTGAAATGTTGCTCGTGGAAACACTTGCGTGACGAATAGAAAGGAACACTTGACCTCATCTGCATGTTAAGTTTCTTGTGTATTTCATTTAATTTGAAACACGTTAGCAGTGTGTGTGTGTGTGTGTGTGTGTGTGTGTGTGTGTGTGTGTGTGTGTGTGTGTGTGTGTGTGTGTGTGTGTGTGTGTGTGCACTCACTGACCTTCTGAAGGAAGTCTGTGGTGTGTGTTCAGTCAGCCCTGCCAGTCAAAACTTCCTATTTCCAGATAAATTAGCTTTCGGTAACCTAATTTACTGCGACGTTAGAGGAAATCAGGAGTTTCTTTCATTGCGCGCGTCACATGACGTGAGTGCAGATGGTCACATTAGATAAAGGAGTCTTTCGCAGTGTTTAATGACATGGATTCAGTGACAGCTGTTGATGAAACAAAGTGAAGGCAAACATATGTATTTGAATGTGATATTTGCTGTCATTTAGAGTTCAGCTCATCCTGAATCAAATGGCTTCATCGATTAATCTTGAAGCGGGTTTTTTTCCGTTATTGTTTGGGCCATAAAATGTCACAAAATATATGAAAATATGTGTGCATGTTAAAATGAGTATCTTTTCACTGATATATATTAAAAAAAAAAATAAGCTGCGGTTGTGATACCAGAACGGGATGAATGGTTTCATTTTGGTACAAAAATATCTTTCAATGCTTCTCTTCACAAACAGAAAGTGGCTCATTTCCTCATCTTCACGGGGAGTTTAACTGCACTTTTGTATGTTTTTAAAAAAAAAAAAAAACAAGCCTCTGAAGTGGCACCAGCGTCTCTGACTGAGGTCCAGGACGGAGATCAGCCGGAGGGCATTACGAAGCTGTTGAGACGGAGTGGGGTGAGAGTGAGGTGGTCCGCCGGGGCCGGCCCACCCTCCTCTCCTCATGCAGCCTCGACTGAATCCTTTCACCGCACACGAGCTCTAACAAGGCAGGATTAGGTGGATTATTCACAAAGCAGCAGGGAGAGAGTAGAAAAGAAGTGACTGCAAGGGAGGAACAATGAAAGGGGGGGGGTTATGGTAGAGTAATAGTGGGCAGAGTTCATCAAATCCACTCTTCAGGGAGGGAAACACAGAGTCCTCTTCGTTTAACGTCTAAACAAACAATGAAACTCACTGAGGAAAAAAAAAATCCCCTTTGTTGGTTTAAAAAAAAAAAAAACATTTACATGTTGAGAGCCATGAAGACTTCTTTTTGACCTTTCTCCTCTCCTCTCCTCTCCTCTCCTCTCCTCTCCTCTCCTCTCCTCTCCTCTTCTCCTCTCCTAACCTCCTCTCCTCTCCTCTCCTCTCCTCTCCTCTCCTAACCTCCTCTCCTCTCCTCTCCTCTCCTCTCCTCTCCTCTCCTCTCCTCTCCTCTCCTCTCCTCTCCTCTCCTCTCCTCTCCTCTCCTCCTCTCCTCTCCTCTCCTCTCCTCTCCTCCCCTCCCCTCCCCTCCCCTCTCCTCTCCTCTCCTCTCCTCTCCTCTCCTCTCCTCTCCTCTCCTCTCCTCTCCTCTCCTCAGGATCCTCGTCTCCACGCCGTTCGCCGTGCTAGCGTACTTCCTCATCTGGTACGTTCCTCCGTTTGAGGAGGGGAAGGTGGTGTGGTACCTGATCTTTTACTGCCTCTTCCAGTCCATGCAGACGGTCAGTTCCGCTCCGTCACCTTCGGTCCCGTCGTATACGTTGAATAAACGGTCTGACCGTGTGTTTGTGTGCGTTTGCAGTGCTTCCATGTTCCATATTCAGCCCTCACAATGTTCATCAGCAACGACCAGAAGGAACGGGACTCTGCCACCGCCTACCGTATGATGGTGGAGGTGATGGGCACCGTGCTGGGCACCGCCATCCAGGGTCAGATCGTAGGTGCCGTTTCAAATTGTCCCACCGAGTCCGATGTCTCCGACGGGACGAGCTCCTCCGGAGTCAACGTGACCAGGCGTTCGCTGGACGAGACGGTGAGTCTCTTTGCTTTTCTGTCAGATAAATGATGAGACTTACAAACAATTTGATGCGGCATCACTGCAAAATAATAATTTTTCTGTCCTCAGAAACAAGCTTACTTGGTGGCGTCAGGAGTCATCTGCATCATCTACATCCTGTGTACCGTAGTCCTGTTTTTGGGCGTGAAGGAGAAAAAAGGTACGAATCCACGAGGAGACGAGACGTTACGATGCTTAAAGAATCTGATAACTTCAGGTTAGATTTGAGAAAATAAACAAAGATTTAAAAAAAAAAAAAAGGCTGCGGACACTGACAGACTAATCATTTGACCTTCTCATCTTCATCAGCGATATATCAGATGCCAAACATATGGAGGTCATTTTCTGTGAGGTGCAAAATGCCTGCATGATGCAGATCAGACAAATGCGAGGTTATCGGTTATCAGACGGGCTCTTTTTGTGTTTTACATTCTTCACACAGCTGTCTTATCTTTGTTTTCTTCTCCTCCACGTCGGATTCTAGAGAGCGGAAGAAAGAAGTCGGAGCTGCTCACCTTCCGTCAGGGCCTGTGGGTGGTGGCGAGTCACGAGCCCTACATCAAACTGGTCATCGGCTTCCTCTTCACCACTCTGGCCTTCATGGTAAAGCTGAGTTTCTTCGTCTTTCCCGTGTTATTCAGAGGAGTCTTGTTTTTGTTTTTTTAAAGGAATATTTTTACATTTCGAGAAATCCATCGTCTCATTTAGCTCTTGGCGAGGAAGTGAATACGTGTCGTCTCCAAAGTGTTGAACACATCAACCGTAACTGTATTTTGTCTAAGAGACAATATCCTCCAAAAAAAATGACCCCAGAGAGTCTTTGTGGAAGCAGCTTATTACGTCCTACAGTCACTTTTTAAAGTGGTCGTATGAATAATGACGATCTGGCGTCGTGGAGAAGTGAGGCTGCTCAGACGACATCAAGAGACCACTGTACACTTCTGGTTTCCAGCCACGAGTCGGGACAGTTTTTTTTGTTTTTGTCTTTTTTTAAACCACATTTAAACGATCGTTGCATGTCGGCGTAGGAATCAGTAACTTTTAAAACGCACGACACTGTTCAAATCATCGTTTTAAACCAAACCCCGACCCGGCGTTCTGGACCTGAACTCAACCAGGGGTGCTAATTTGGTAAACATCGACCCGTATAAACTAATTGGTTCTAAAAGGACTCTTCATTTGTCTTTTCCAGCTGCTGGAGGGAAACTTTGCTCTTTTCATCACCTACGCTCTCGGCCACAGGAACGACTTCCAGAACATTCTGCTGGTCATCATGGTGAGTGTTTCTATTTTCTACTGAAGGATTCTTTATCTTCTTTTAAGAAGTAATAATCAGGATGACGTGTGGAGGGAGAGTCTGCAGCAGAAAACCTCGTGCGTAGCAGTTTGTGGGATTTTCAGCTGTTCCTCGGTGCGTTTTCATCACGCGAGGACACGCATGGCACCGCGACTGAATGGGCAGATTATCAGGGTGAGAGGACGTGTTGTTTGGGTTCCTGGGAATCCGTCTACCACACGTTAACTCTGCATTAGCAGCGAGAGCTAGGGAGAGACGGGCACACAGTGGAGCTCTTGTTGTCCCGGCGACCCTTCACTGCCACCATGGGAACTGCTGCCACTGGTGGAGCCCTCCCCGCCATCCTCCCCTCGCTGCCTTTCCCTCTTCATTAGGAGTGGAAACCATTTTGGGCACCGTGTATCATATTTGGACAGGTGGGAGTGGAGGAGGACAGAGAAAATATTTTCCACAGAATTCGCTCAGTCAACATTTTGGTATTTCTCACGCTTTCTGGGTTTTCGATTGCTCCCTCCTGTGTGGTCATTTGACACCGGTTGACCAAAGTTGGCCGAGAGCTCATTGGTTGTCGGCCGCCTACGAGGTTAAGTTAAAAAAAAACTCAAAGCATGTTGTGGCCTTGAGCCCTGACCTCCGCTTTATTCCTCCCGGTTCTCACATTTCCCACAATACTTAATGAAGCTCAGTTAGCTAAAAGTCAACCTACTCTGTGGTGAACAAACTGGCTGTTTCCAACTTGCCTCAAACGCTTCTTTGACTTTTCTGTATGGCAATTTCTTTTGACTTCAGCTTCCATGTGCAATAATAATAACTGAAACCACATGAAGCTCAAATTTTTATCATGAACCCTGATTGATGCAATCTGTTGTCCCTCTGCCCTCATGGGAACTTGCATGATGATATTTCATAGAATAACAACACTGATAATTCTTTGTTTTTTTTTCCAGGTGTCCGGGACCGCCAGCATCCCGTTCTGGCAGTGGTTTCTGAACCGCTTCGGGAAGAAGATGGCAGTTTACTTCGGCATTACGGTTAGTAATAGATGTTTATGTTTTGTTTGCCAAAGCTGGCGTTGCCACGAATGATTATTTACATGTTAGACTAATTTGTTATTTTTTAGACCAAATCATTCAGTCTGTAAGACATCAGAAAATCTTATTCAGGAAATCTTTTGACTCCAGTGAAGGCATCACCTCGACGAGGGCGTTGTTTTTATGGATGACTGACATCCTTGTGTCTCTTTCTAAAGTGGGCGGTACCCTTCATGATCCTGATTGTCTCCATCAAGAGCAACCTGATCGTTTCCTACTTGTTCTCTGTGGCAGCAGGTGTTAGTGTGGGAGCAGCTTTCCTTCTGCCCTGGTGAGCACGACAGTTCATTCTCTGAACCCAACCCTGCCACCACATGCAAATGAGGATTTCTGTCTCAGTCATGTGTCTCAATGCTTGTGCCTTCAGGTCAATGCTTCCTGATGTAGTGGACGACTTCAAAGTTAAAAATCCAAACACCCACGGTCATGAAGCCCTCTTCTACTCCTTCTACGTGTTCTTCATCAAGTTCGCCTCTGGAGTATCCCTCGGCGTCTCTACCCTCAGTTTGAAGTACGTTTTTTTTTTTATTTTTTATCATCATTATTCGTAGCTGTAGTCATAAATTATTCTCATGTATATTTATGTTTTCATCCTTTAAGCTGTGATGAACACGACATGACATTCCTCCCTATTACAGCTCATCAGTCCAGCGGTCATGTGGTCAACAATCACATAATCCTTCAGCTATAGCCACTTTGCCAAACTACTCGCATCAGCTCAACTTTTCTCCCTCCACCTGCATTTTTCCCCAGATTTGCCGGCTATGTGACTGGGCAGTGCTCTCAGCCCGAGGCGGTCAGTTTAACCCTGAAGGTGCTGGTCTCTCCCGTTCCCGTGGTTCTCATCGCTGTGGGACTGTTGATATTGAGGACTTATCCCATTGATGAGGAGAGGAGGCAAGGCAACCGGAAACTACTGCAGGAAATGTTGTAAGTGAGGAGTGAAATGCACACGCAGAAGCTCAGACGTGATCCACGATAAGCAAACAACAAACAACTATTGCTGTGCAGCAGGACTCCTGCATAACCACATTAAACAGAACAATCTGTAGACCTGAGCTAAATTCAAAAGGAAATCTTTACAAAATCTGTTTTTTTCTGGCCGTTGGCACGCGTTATTAACTTTGTCTGCACAAGCCAAGTTCTTTGTGTGTGACTCCTGGCTGTTCTCCCGTCCTTTAAACAGGGACTCCGAAGCAGATTCTGAATCCGAAACCTCAGAACTTAGGAGCAACGTGTAGCTGCAGAGGCCGAGCCAACCACCACTGCTGCTATTCATGTCTGCGCAGGGACTGCAAAGTGTCTGGAGTTCCAGAGAAGGCGACCACAGAGCGCCTCTTCTGCTGCCTTCACACCGTCAGCATCAACACGCTCCCACCAGTGAAGCACACAAGTTTACATCACCCTCTAGTGGCCAGCCAGCATCACCTCGCGTGTGAAGTATCTTCCGATTTGTTTTTTTATCACCAGCTGTCCCGTTAAGTTGTATTAAACACAACTCAGAAGCACATACAATATAGAAATCTACACTGAGTATTATTGTATCAGTGTAAAGCCAAAGTCCCAGATCAGATTCAGTTTTTGTTTTCTATAAACTTTTCTTTCACTGTTTATCTGAAACGCAGCATCTGTCCATATTTTAATCTAAATGGATATCGATCACTGAAATGGACAGAAGAATCAGACCTCGTCATCATTTAAACACAGCTCTCACTCATCTTTGTTGGCATTCAGCTGCTACAGCTTCTATAAATGAATGACAAAGACTTTTGGGAGCTGTAGTCATTTTATCTCTGTTGAGTTTTACGCAACAAAGAGACATTGAACTGTTTTTCCAAAGATGTATTACTTTTATTGTCTTCCAAGATGTTCCTGGAGAGTTCTATTTTTGTTTTTGGCTCCTTTGTGCATTTCATTTTGGGACTAAAGTCTTCTTTTTTTGTCACTTCCTGTGTGACTGCACCACATTCTCAAAGCCTGGTTAGAAGTAGTCGGAACTGGGAGGCAGCCGTGATTTATGTTCATGAAGTATTTATTTGCTGGTTTACAAGATCTGACCATCACTCGTGCCATCTGGAGTTTGATGTTTACCATGTCTAAATGGACCGTTTCAGCCAGCACTACTCCACCAATTGGAGTTGGATGAGGATTTGCTCCAATTTCTACTTGTTGGTTTCCTCTAGAAAACTTCATTCAGACATAAAATGTACTTGAACTTTCTGAAGGGGAAAATGCATCCTGTGGTACACGATGATATGTAGGTTATCTGAATCACTGCCTTACAAACACATCTTGTATCATTTCTATTGAACTTGCTACTCAAATTATTTGGTTTGTTTTTTATGCCACTGTGAAGTATTTCCCATCACACCTTCGCTCTGCTTTAACATGTCAGCCACTCGCCACTGGGTTTCATAGAAATGTCTGAATGTGCTTTTACAGCAAAGTCAGCTCCTTTATGAAGTCATTTCATTGAGCATGTTCTCACATTCTATGATGGGAAATGCTTTGTTTAACTATTTATTTCAACAAACTATCTAAGGGATTATCATTTTTCGTATGAAAGCAGATGTGTAATATAATTTATTAACAATGATTGAGTGTTTTTTGTTGACTGTGTGAACAAGTGATTTTTTTTTTTTTGTCCTGTGGAAAACTGAGAACATCAAAATGGTGGATTTGTTTTTTCTCCCTTTTTCTAAAAAAGGTTGAAGTTGCTGTGAAGTTATTAACAAGATGCCTTTGCAGAATTGTGGATCACAAAAGAAGCAGTCCAATCCTAGATTATTTTACTAGAAGTTGAAGGCCTTTGTTCTCAATTGATTTCACCTCTGACGATGTAATCAAGGTTTCAAAAATAAATCTTAGTATATTTATCTTTAGGGGTTTGAAATTGCACTAAATGAACTGAATGAAGCACATTACATCGCCCACTGGTCTCCTTGCCATTTATATGCTGCTGTTTGTGTAAATTGTAAATACTTTTTCGAAGTCTCAACATGATGAGAAAAATATAAATCTGAAGAGAGGGATCAGTGTGCTGTAAATTTGTAATTCTAAGTCTGTGAATAAAATTTGTCAAGACAGAGAAGAGAGAATTGATTTCATTAAAATATCCCCAAAACACATGTTTTTTACATGAAGAGTATTTAAACACTTGTTTCAGCCACCTTGATGAGGTTTTCTTGCCAGATACAGTATATTTAGTAGCATTAGATTCATGTCATATAATGTAGGCTCCATTTTCTTGGCAAAGCGAGAGGATTTTGCCAAAGTTAGGTTGCCATAGAACATTTAAAAACATAAAACATTTTTGGGCAACAATTAAACTTTTTTTCTCATTAAATTCATTGTATGATAAAATTACTGGGAATTAATTATACCACTTATCTGTATCCGAGGAAAGCTGGTAGTGGTTTATTTTAAAGACTGAAATCAACCAAATAAATGAAGTTGAACTTTGCCTGTTAAACAGCAGGCTGCCAATTGATCACCACTAATTATCTGCAGCATTGACGGTGGGGCTCTTACGCGCGGATTGAAAGGGAACGCTAGAAGGACAGCAGTCAGTCTGTTGCAATGAAAACAAAGTGGCATCTCTTTATTTGGTGGAATGTTTTATCTCTTGGCCTCCTTAGCACTGCAGCGGACACTTATGACTCCCCAATTACAAGAGGGAAAAGGGGTTTCAAACTGGGCGCTCCCAAGCCCAAATCGATCAAACTGGCAACAGAAGGCAGAAAATCCCGCCAGAAGTTCCCTTCCAGCAAATCTCCATTGTCTCAACTCGGCTCCCAAAGGTCGTATCCTCCTGTAACTCCTGTAACACCTCCACCCATTGACCCAGGAGCGATTTACGCAAGGACCCAGTCCGACTTTGCTTATCTCCCAGACGTCTCTGTAACCTGCTCCACATCCAACTTTGTCGTGCGGGTCAAACGAGCTTTCTACGGTCTCGGCGCGGATGCAGAGGAGCTGGAATTGGGCAGCAGCTGCAAAAGCAACGGGGTCCGTAGACCCCACGGTGACCTGCTCTTCACGTATCCCTTGACAGCGTGTGACGGAGTGCGTCAGGTAAGCTGTCCATGGGTGTCATTTGCTTACAAACTCTTCCTGAATCTTTACTCTTGACATCATACCTTCTGACTCTTTATTGACAGCTGCCCCCCGGTTATCTGGTCTACAAATTCGTTCTCCATTATGAGCCTTCGCCAAGACGATTCCCAAGCAGTGCGCACCGGCTTGATGTAGACGTCGAATGCCGTTATCAAAGGTTAGAGTGGGTTCTTTGCTATTTTTAACATCTGATGTGTGTAGAGACTTGGTTAGTACTTACAGTCTCCAAACTCTTCATCATGTACAGGGACCATCATGTACACCAACTGGTTGTAAAGCCCACCTGGGAAACTGTTATTGTGCGTAAAAATCTGAAAGGACGTCCCAATGAATTCCAGATCAAGTTAATGGATGGTATGCGTAAAAGCTGCTGCGTTGTTCATTACACTATTTGGAAGATTTTAATACATATCAAAAAGTGGTTTTAATATGTGACACCTAAAATGGACCCTTAGATTCCTGGAGCAGACCAGCCGAGTCTCGGGTGTACCAGCTTGGGCAAACTGTTAATTTCCAGGTTTCTGCTCCACATCTCCCTGCTGGAGGAAAGCTGTACATCAAGAGCTGTTATGCAACACCACCCAGTGGTGAATCCTCCCTCAAATACCCCATCATAGGCAACTCTGGGTATGTATTGTTAAAAACCTTGGTTGGAAAACAAATGTGGTTTTGTGTCAACATTGTTGTCATCCACCTCCTTAGATGTTTGCTGGACAGCAAGCGAGATCCTGGAGCCTCTCGGTTCCTTTCTCGGACAAACAAGACCCTGAGGCTATCCTTAAAGGCCTTCCAGTTTACTGCTGACCCCGACACTGAGGTAAGAGTCGAGAAGTGTTGATTCTCTGGGTTTACACGTGCTACCATCTCTGTTAACCCAGTTTCTGTTTTAGGTCAGAGTTCACTGCAAATTCTTGGTCACATCAGAGGAACCAGGTCCTGCTCACAAGTCCTGCACCTACAAAGGAAACATGTGAGCCTTAAAATAGACTCTTATTGCCATAACAGAAATGCAGCTTTTTAGATGGTGGATTGTGGGTTGAGCTTATCTTTGCCATAACAGGTGGGGGGCTTTAACTGGTGACGACTCCATATGTGAATGCTGTGAGTCACAATGTGTGACCTCTAAAACCCGGCGGGCCATGATGGAAGGTATGTGATGTTTTAGGTTTTTTTTAGCTTTGATTATATTTTGTAGGAAATATTCAAGCACCAATTCCTACTCATTGTACTAGAAGCATCTCTATTAGTTAACTAAAACATTAAGACTGACATTTAATTTCTTACATTCTTCACAGGCTCTGCAAGCAGTGGGCCATTAATGGTCTCAGATCAGCCATACACAGTGGAAGATGGCTTTCTACCAGTCAGCTCTTCTCTGGCCACCAAGATGAGGGAAGAAAACAACAAAATTAGTCGTTACATTGATGAGCTTCCGGAAAGTGCGGGGATTGTAAAGGATGATGATGATGATGATGATGATGATGGGACAGGAAGAAGAAGCAGCTTTTATGGAGAAAGACTTAGAGCATGAATGGAATGAATCTGAAATGAATTATTTCACTGAGTTTGGGGAGGATGGATCAGCGTATGAAGAAAATGATTTCTCAGAGATTGAAGTGGAGGACAGGGAAGATGATATTTGTGACGTAGATCCTGAGGCAGACGAAGTGCTCCATCCCCGGATGCAGGGGGAGCAAATTTTACTTTCAGATGTCAACAAATGTAGAAAGGCACAGCATCCTGACTCTAAGGATGAGGATGAAAGCTGGACACGCACAGGTAGTGGTGAAGAGGAGGAGGAAGAGGAGGAGAGGATGATGGCTTCTGAGGTGCAATGGAATTATAACAGCAGTCTGCCAGGTGAAGCAGGTGACAGGGAGAGGACCTGGTATTTCAAATGGAGGTAGTGATAGATCAACACAGAGTACTCTGCCTTAAGAATGATCCATGACAAAAGTCCTTGACTTATTTCAATAAAAACAAATATGAAAATGCAGTTATGACTTTCTTTTTTGGCTTGCAATAATTCCTCTTAAAATCCATTTCTATTCAGAGATTGGAGTATTTGTTTTGATCTTCGCTGGGAGATATCAGTTATGATTCCTGCTGTTTTTACATGCGTCAAAAACGGGAAACATCAATGAGTCTGGAAATACACGTTTACATCCTAATGTACCATATTGAAGCTCAACAGAGAAGACAAAGAAGGAAAATGCAAACGTTACAGAAACGACAGTCTTGGTAGAAAAAGGATTCTCTTCAGCCAACATGACAATTTGTCCATAAATCTTAGATTTTATTCTTTATAAATGATTTTCTTACAATGCAGTCTCTAAAACCATTTTGAAATATATTATTATAGTTCAACACAAATATCCCACTGTCTAAGCCATAACTGAGGACAGACATCACCTCCGTTGTCAGAAACTAAAAGCAGCAGAAAACATGTTACAAAATAATGATTGTGGATTATTTTGTGTGACATTAATTATCATGCTCATAGATGGCATTGAAACAAAAAAGGTGACGTGGGATTTTTGAAAACAAACTTTGATATAAGTGTGGAGCTATACAAACAAAGTTGCTCTATATGACGTTGGGCTTTAACGACGACGAAGATATTCTGTCTGTCGAGAAAAAATAACTTAGTATTTTTTTAACAAATACAATTGGTGTGGAAAATCTTTTGGAAAATATACAGTACAAAACTGGAACAGATCCAACATTGAGATATGTTAAATATGAAAAAAAAAAAAAAAAGCTGCTATATTTACAGATGAGAGCCCCAAAGTCCCATTTGTTCCAAGTACTGACCAGATCTGATTCAGCAGGACATAAGTGGTACAATCACTGTTTGACGCTAGGGGGCAGCATATTCCCATCTCTTGCAACAGTAAAGCACAGCGGACTCTCTGGGAAAGAAAATACAGCACTTACTCTTTGTAAAATGCAAAAATGAGGACTTAAGAAAATTAAGACCCACACCATTAATATCAAATTCAAATGACTCCAGAACTTTTCAAAAAGCAAATTTTGAAATAAGCATCTCATCTATCAGAATCCATTTTCTTGTCTCCCACACAGTCCTGCAGGATATTCAGTGTCTTTGGCAAGTCCTTCCCAGGTCTCCTTCAGTCTTTACAATCATGTCAACGACGTCCCTCCTCCTTCTTCAACAGTACCTGCTGTCCCATTTCTCATCTCTGCATCACCTGAAGTTGGAAATGTCGTCACAATTAGTTTTGCGGCTCGCAGACGTTTTAGACAATAAAACAACTTGTTTGAATTTTAACTATCGAAGAAACAAAGCTTGTGTTCTTCACTCGATCCACTTTGGTCCAGACTGAATTATCTCAACGACAGGATGGCTGGGCATGACATTTTCTACACATTTATCTCCCTCTTACAGTGAACTGTAAAAACTTTGGGGATCCTGTGACTTTTCATCTCTTTAAATTTTCCATTACCTTCAGTAGAATTTCTGCAAATTCCTGCAAAACAAATGACAATCCACTCAGCCTCATCTGGTGCCGGGCGGATACCGGATAAACCAGCCTAAGCTGTGCCTTGTAGGTTATGCTAATTAGCAAATGTTTGCATGCTTGCGGGCTAAACTAAGACGGTGAACTTTACACCTACTGATAAACCTTTCATATCTAACTTTGGGGTTGCATTTTTCCAAGATAGTTAACTTCACTGCTAACTTTTTAGTCACATCATTTAAAGAGCCTAAATTACTTTTGATGAGGACTATTAAACATTATTTTGCTCTGAATTACCAGAACAGCCAACAGTGACGGTCTTGCAGAGTTTTAGCTAAAACAAATGTTGATACTTCTGAAGTTCGTGTCTCCACTTGGCAGTTATCACTGATTGGCCGACATCAACGATATCTCAACCTTGGAATTATAACTCAAAGATTGGCGTGAGCGTTTTTTCAGACTTGGCTGTAGACTCTGAAATGGTTTATTACGTAGGATACTCCCCTCTTACCTTTGACACTGTCTTGCTGTGGTTCCTGTCCTGCAGTTTGCTCCGTGCCTTCACTGGTCTCAACCTCTTTGGCCTTCGTTTTGGGTTTCTTTGCAACAGGTGGTGGCACCTTCACTCCCGTCTTCAGTGACTCCGCGTCACTGATCTCCTTTGTAACGGAGGAACCCGCCGGGTTCTTCTGCATGTCTTCCTTGGTCTCTGGCATTGGCCTGGTGTCAGTCACCACCGTCTTGTTGCTCTTGGAGAAGCTAAAACTTCCCGTACTGGAAGGGGACTTATGGAGGTCCAGAGGTGACGTTGGCAAGTGCAAACTGAGGCGAGATAAAGGACTATCTTTTGATCTGGCTGCCGTCCTCAGGCGGATAGCCTCTTGTAGGTTCATGGAAGGAGAAGCGGTCATGGCAGGAGGAGATTTTTTCATAGGAGATACGGCTGTGGAGGAAGATGCAGGGGAAATCAGTGAAGACTGAGTCGTGGGCAGAGTTGGTTGTGAAGTGACTGTGGCTAGTGGAGAAGTAGATGTGGGGGCGGTCACAATCAGAGACCTTCTGATGGGCTTCTGAGGAGTCTCACCGCTGGCAGACGGGGTTGGGACCTCATTGTCGGGCTGCCGTTTCCTCATTGTGACCTCAGCTTGCGGTTGCTCTTGAGCTTTAGGGGGCTCAGGACTGCTGTTGACGGACTGCAGCTGGACCATCTGCAGGAGGGACGGGGTGACAATGGGGGTGGGTTCCTCTGGCACAACAGGGTCAGAGGTCTGCTCTTGGTTTTCTGTGCTCAAAGGACCAGGCTGGAGCTTGACGCTAGTAAGAGCCTGCACTGGTAAAGGTGGAGGTAAAGGTATGTTAGTCGGTGGAGAAGGAGCAGGTTCTTGAGCCTTTTCTGGAGGAGAGGTTTCAGGAGCTGGTGGCTTTGAGACTTGGGATGGAGGTGAAGAGGGGACCTCCTGGGGTGATGGAGCGGGTTCTTGAGCTTCTTCTGGTGGAGGAGAGGTTTCAGGAGCTGGTGGCTTTGAGACTTCGGATGGAGGTGAAGAGGGGGCCTCCTGGGGTGATGGAGCAGGTTCTTGAGCTTCTTCTGGTGGAGGAGAGGTTTCAGGAGCTGGTGGCTTTGAGACTTCGGATGGAGGTAAAGAGGGGGCCTCCTGGGTTGATGGACCATCAGGTACAACCTGACGTTGGCGGAGAAGCTCTACGGGAGGTGGAGGAGGAATACTCTGAGGGGGTGCGAGAATACTGTTAGATGAAACTGGTTCTGTTTCAGGTTCGAATGGGATGTTCTCTTGTGGAGGATCAATTTCCTCCTCTGATGACTCGGGTTGTGATGGCAGTGGTGGTGGAGGTGGGATAATTTGTGGTGGAGTAAGCTTGCTGACAATTGTTGCCTCTTCAGAGGATCGGGGGGCGTCTTCTCGAGGAGGTGGAGGTATAACCACTTTAGAGACCTCTTTGGGTGGCAGATGGGAGACTTCGATAAGCAGTGGAGGCGAGACTTCTTGAACTGCTGAAGGAGAAACTTCTGTAACCAGTGTGGACGTGATGTCTTTAACAAGTGGGAGGACATCTTGAACCACGGGAGCAGAAGGCTCTTTGGGCCTCACGGGTAAATCATTTACAAGTGGAGGAGAAATTTCTTTAGGTGCCGGAGGAGAAACTTCTCTTGGTGGCGGAGAGACCTTCTCAGTTGTAGAAGACAAGACTGCTGTAGGTGGTGGACGGGGAGCTGAATATGGAGGTGGGGGAGGGATACTCAGGGGTGGAGGCGCCATCTCTTGAGACGTACTGGGCTTCTGTGGTTCAGCCCCCGTGATCACCTTTACACTTTCTGTTTTCACCTCTGATGTAACAGCCGTACTAAAGGAGTCAGACTTCTCTGGCTGCTCCTGAACAGGTAAATCTGGTCCCTCCGCACCAAACAATGGCGGAGGTGGAAGAAGGTAATCTGTCTCTTCGGACAGGCCCACCTGCGCCATCGGCGGAGGTGGAGGAGGCCAGGACGACTCGTGGGATACGACAACTTGCACTGATGTGACGGACGCAACGTTTGTAGTTTGTGTGGCGGGCGGTTGGAGAGGAAGGTGCGTCGGGGGAGGAGACGTTGACGGAGAAATACGGACTAATGAAACGGCAGGTGACGTGTCCACGTTGGACTTCACATCTGTAGCTTGAGCGGATGTCTTAGATTCTTCTTCTCTTATTGCTGCCAGTCTTTCTTCACGTTTCTCTACAGCCTTCACTAACATCCCACCTAATATGTCACTTACTCTCACTTTCTCATCTTTACGACTTCCTTCCAGATCTACATTCTGAGCCAGTCTTCCATTGCTCTCTTTGTGACTTTCTGCATTCAAAATCTGACTTTCTTGAACTGTCTTTGCCTCTGGCACATGTAAGGATCCATTAACGGACTGCGCAGCTACGGTCGGATTCTTGTGGTTTCTTTCCACTACCGAGCTCTTCACAGACATCTCTGCAGATACAGAGGGAGGCTGCCTCTGTTGTCTCCTGTCTTTTGGATTCTTCTTCACAATGGCGTAAGTGTGATCGGGCGCCGGAGGTCCCAAGAGCAACTCGACTGTGCGCTTGTTGTGAGCCCACACCTCGGGGGGAGGCGCCGGAGGTGCGTGGACTTTAGGGTGCGGAGGGATGTTGAAGAGTTCTCTCAAGGTCCTTACAGATGGGCTGACGCAGATCGTGTCAACTGTGTCCAGTTTAGGTTCCTCAGTGGATTTAGTGTTAGAGGCCTCTGGCCGTGTTGCACGGGATGGAGCCGAACCAGCAGAAGTGGACCCTGGAAATAACCTTTGAAGCTTTGCCAAGATGCCTTTCTTGTGCTTTGGAGACGAGCTGTGAGGCTGCTTAGAAAGCTGTGGGGATGTGCCGTGTTGGCTGGAGTAGCCACTGGACGGGGAGATTATTTTGTTTATCTTATTCTCCATCGGTGGTTCCTGCTTCTCCTGTGATGCATTTTTGGAATCTGTCTCTGCAACCTCTGTCTGTTGTACCTGCAGCTGAGTTTTCAAAGCACTGAAGGACACGGAGCCCATGGAGTCCTCCAGAGAACTGGTGTCAGCATTGTAGCCGAGGCTGTCTACAATCCTGGAGGGAGATCCCGGTTTGTTGTTTTCATTTTCCTCTCCTGGGGATGAGATGACGAGGACCTCTGCCAGATCACGTGACCGTCGCTTCATTTTATTGTGGAGGGAATAGGAACGGCTCGGAGGAGGAGGAGCCCTCTTGGATTTCATGACAGAGAGGCTACGCACAAACTGCCCCTCTCTCTCGACCTCGTCTCTTTTATGAATAAGCTTTCCATTCGATGTGCACTTGGAGGCCTTGCTGATGGAGGACTGAAGACTAATTTTGTCATCCCTAGCCGAAGCATCTCCGTCTTGAGACCTCTTCTGTCGGGGGGTGCTGCTGCTGGAGATGGTTGACGTGTCGGATACCAACGTCTCCGAGGACTCCGAATTGCTCCAACCAGAGCTGTCGGACATATTGGGAAGGTTGTAGCGAGAGGCGGATGTGATGGTGGAGGCTCTGGAGGAAGTGGTTCTGATTGAAGAGGCTCTGGAAGAAGCACGGGAGGGAGCAGGGCTGGACAGCACCAGGCTGCTCTTGCTGACGGTGCGGAGGCTGTTGCGACTCTGGCCGCGATTGATTTCCACCACCTCGACGGAGGGTGGCAGGACGGCATTGGGAATGATTTTGGACATGTAAGCAGCCTGGGGTGACATGGATATGACAGGGCTGGGTGGCTCCTGTTGGAGGCTGGAGGCAGTGGTCATCCAGGGAACGGCCAAGGACCGGGGCCTCTGCTCACCCTCCATGTTAGGGCCCAGGCGGTGAAGCAGGGCCAAGTCGTCCCTATGACCAGCACGGGTGGCACCGAGCTGCTCGACTCCATTTTGTGACTCTGCTGCCTGCTGTGGCCCATCAGTGGTGGGGCTGCTGTCAGTATCACCGTTGTACAGCTGTTCCTCATCTAGCTTCCGAGTCAGTGTCCAGCCCACTCTGTCCAGACCTGGAGGAAGCACAGAGGGCTAATCAGCACAAGTTCACCCAAATATCTAAGAATTAAGAAAACCATCCACACATTTACATCCTTACATACAAACTTCACAGACAAGTGTCATTTGTTAATAACTCATTTAAAATACTATCTTCATACCCATCTCTCTCTGAACATGTTGTGGGATTCCCACAACAGTCTTCCTGTGTCGCCTCCTTGTCTTTGACTTCTTCCCAGAGTTCAGAGGTCTGAATGTTGATCCTTGACAAACACAGACGTGAGAGAAAAGAGGACGTTGGTTTTTTAATAAATACGTAACACTGAATTGAATCTAAACCCATTTACAGATTGTCTACAACTATTTAATCATTTTGGATCTAATATGTCAGACTATAACGTACACAAATGACTTTTTCTATCAGTTGATGAACTGTTTCAGCTTTACATGTAGTTCAGTGACAGCAGGAGATTTGAATCGTGTTTTGGCTGATGGTGAAGTTACCTTGCCTGGTGAGTCCGGAGCGGGAGGATCTCGTGGACACGGATGATTGCACAGAGACGATAGAAGACGTGTCAGCAATGGTGCTGTCTGTCACGAAGCCTTCTCCGTCGGTTTGGACCGTCATTGTCGACTGGCAAAAGGAAAAATAAATAAATAAACCACTTAAACTACAACGAGGCATTCGCTGTGTGTGAAAGTAAACACAGAAATCCTGTGTGTCACTTACAACTGTGCTTTCGTTATCCTGGTACTCCACTCCGTTATTGGTTTCTGTAAAGAGAATCACATGTAATTAAACTGATGATGATTAAGTCCTCTTTTGCACACTATTTTCAGCAATCTGCGGACGGTTCTAAACATGTTGGCGACTCTAATTTAGTCCACAGGTGTTCAGATTGTGTCACTAGAGTCTTTCATACCTTCCTGCTGCATCATTTTCAATCCTTCCAGGGCCTCAGTGTGGAGGTCCTCCAGGTACTTGGGCCGGCTGGACTCCATGAACACGTTCTCCTGGAAGAGCGGAGGTACCGGGGTCTTGTCATCATCATTTCGCTTTGGGACAGCTTGAAGCAGAGAGGGGGAGAAGGGGATCAGCCTGGATCAACTCAAAGCTCTGTGTTACTGAAACAGTAGTTAAGGGGGCCATATGGAGAGGAGGCGAACATTCGGGTGTCTGTCAGGGACATTTAAGTACAGGAACAGTAAATATGTTTGAGGGTCAACACCTGAGATTGTGAATTAAACAGGCTGAACTCCAGTCCACATTATGTAGGATTAGACTCCAGTGACTTCGACAGTGATTTAAAGGAAGGGATTATCATATCAAAAATTCACCATCAGCAGCATATGCCCAGCCTTAAGGCAGTTCTTTCAAGCCTAAATGTCACTTAATGAGACAGTGAGAAGGACATTAATAAAATTGCTGTCACGTCAGTTCAATCTTTGACTGATGACAAAATACCTGAAATACCATATTGAGAAGCATGAGCTCTGTCCAAAAAAAATTACAACTGGCTTTGAGATACAAATGATATTGTGGAGCTCAAAACGAGAGTTTCTGAGGTTCTTCTCAGAGCAAAAAAATGTGTTCTCTATTCTTATCTTAAATATGAAAAATAAATAAAACGATCCAAAATCTGAGCACAGCTGCCCAACATTTATCTCTCTGGTACCCTACCGACTGCACTGTGTGCTTAGTGTACACAGCTAATTTTTACCGTCTTCTTCTGGAACAGCATTATGGTATAGAAAGCAGTTATCTATGGGTATGCAGGATTAAATTCACTTTTTTTTTTTTTATAGATGAAAGTAGATTATGACTCACAGCACATTGTATGACAGCAGAGTAAACATTAGAGACTGACATTGTTTTTTTTAAAAGTTGCCAGCAACAGTGACTATCCACACTTTCATTACTTTAGTGCCTGTATTGGGTGAGCCAGTTGATCCAGCTTGTCCTGGTCATACATGAACAGTAAACACATTGCAGCAATTGGCATGACTCATAAACCAAGAAGCTCAAACCAATCAAAACAAAGTAACATGTGCTCTTTTCACTCACCTTTCCTCTTGAAAACTGTTGGAAAGCAGTGGAAATTAGTGCTGGAGTTATTAGTGAGAAGCAACACCATGGCTGGTCCAAAAGTCCACCAAAACTATGCCAAAGTTGTGTTCAAGAAAAGAGGAGGAAAATGGTGAAGCCTGAAGTCCATCAATTCTAAAGCATCCCGGACAGATCAGGACAGGATGATAATCTTGTTTGTTTTTGATGAAGTTGTTATTGTCAGTTCACGTCCATGCAGAGTAGAGAATGTCTCTGCAGCCAATAGGCCATCAGACCTCAGACACTAATCCTCAGCAGCCTAATTCCTCTCTATTGCCCCCCCCTCTCCCCCCTGTCAGCGCTCAACAAGATACCCAGCATCCCCCTGTTGCTCCCCATCCATGGGCACACTCGCCCCGGATTGGTCACTACAGGACACAGATCAAACTGACATGAAACATGTAAACATTGAGGAAAAGAAGCTGTTGTCAGGGATTTGAGGTAAAAGGGCAGCAGCGGTGCCTCCCTCTCACTTGAGCCACAGCTTTAGCACCACCAATAAATACCACCACACTGCTTTGTTTAGATTATACACCATTTTAACAAAACAAAATCTGCAATAACGAGGTAAACTTCTGTGATTAGAGACTTCATTAACTTTATTGTTTTACCACAAGGGGGAGTAAGTGAATAGAAATGATCTATTCCTCAAACAAGATTAAAACCATGTTTGAAAAGAGGCCTGCAGCTCCAAACCACATGGTCGCACATGTGATTAATGTTCCCTTTTGTTTCCAGAAACACAACATTACATTTGTTACTATGCAGCCAGACTACAGAAGAAATTCTTAGTTAACTCTTAAGTGTTGATATGTACACATCATTTTTCAAATCTAGAGAGACACTTTTAAAACTAGTTACTGAGTCAAATTTCAGCAGTTGGGACTCCTTCCCCTATTATTATTGTAATTAGCATTAGTATTAGCACACATCAAAACCCATGTGTGACATTCACTTCCTGGTGTGCTGAGCAGACATGACATCGAATGTATGACATCTGATCAAACGGAAAACATTCCCATGGTTGAGATCTTGGCGAGTGAGTCATTCAAAAGCAGTTCACAGAGAACAGAAAAGTAAAAAAAAAAAAATAATAGTTGAAAACACAGTCGGCTGCCAAAGTCGCTTCTTCAGCCTTCAGCTGTAAACAGAAACGTACACGCAAGAGGTGCAGTCAGTCTACGACAACACTTATCTAGTTACCATGACGGCACACGCTTGACTGGTGAAGCCTGGAGTGGTGGGTGGGGTCCGTTAACCAGGGGCTCGAATTATCACTGGTTCTACCATCGCATTGTAATTATATCCATATTAATCACTGACATATTAAAGACACCATCTGTTAGTGCTGGATTGTGCGGGAAGCTGGATGCATTAACGGGCTGCAAGTGATTACGTATGAACCCCAAACTGATGTTTACATCTCGCACTTGGATAAACACACTTCATCTAATGTGTTGATACCGCGTCACGATCAAGTTTCAATCTTCGGCTTCCAGTGAGGAAAAACAATATTTAAAAATAAAAAAAATGCTCAAGAGGGAATTATGGTTGGTTAAATAAAATTGGATTTAAACGAGCTAACATCTGTTGGCAAGTTTGTTTTGGTAAATTCTCTGGCAGTAAACAGAGACAGAAGGTTTCAGGAAATATGTTACATCACCAGCTACTGTAAACAAATGACAACCAGTGACCCAGATGGTGGTCCCATCATGTGTAAATGTTTGTTTGTTTTAGGCTTATTATAAATTAGATTAAATAAAATTCAAAAATAATAATGTTCCTCTCAACGCAGATATTTAGCTTTTTTTTTAACCAATCGGCAAAAAATTAAAGACAACCAGAATTGTTGATGAACTGGTTTAAAGATCTGCCTGGTGACCAGAATTTATTCTCAAACCTGCAATTTTTAGAATTCTTTTTCTAACAAGACTGCAAAATCAAATAATTTTTTATATATATATAAAATGGTCAAGCTGACCTCAACATTTAAGCATTTTAGCCCATTTTACATCTGTAAAATATTTTAACTGAATAAATAAACTATGAAAAATCAAAACAATTAAGGTTTTGATGACATTTTCTGTAAATATTTTCACATGAACGTTTACTAGGTCGAGCAAAAAGAAAGACGAGTTGATCATCTTCATATTGTATATAATCTGAATTTCTTATAATAAGCAGCAGGTTTAGACACTCTTTGGAGTGAAACCATTGTTGATGTGACTCTTCCTTCTCCTTCCTACTCTTTGAATTGCTCATACGCCACACACACCTCTTGTCTCCCTGCCCTAACTCGCCCCTCTCTCTTGTTGTGCAGCACCATGCAGGCAGACATCCATGCAGAGACGTTCTCTCCGGCTGTGACGGTGCCGTCTGCCAGGTGCTTAAGCCTCTCTAATCAGCACAAACCCAAACTGAACGCACCGCGGTGACAGTAAGAAAGGGATGATGGCTCACTGTTTTTATTAAAAAAAATTTTTAAAAAAAGGTAGTCAGTACAGCTTTGATGTACAGGACTCGTGTTAACGCACGCCGATGTAAGGCTGCGGGCTCCATTGACTGTTTTCACGCTCTCGGTTTTAGAGAATTAAATATAAACATCACGGCTGAAAGAAAAGAAAAAAGAGGTGCGGTGTGACAAGGACCTCAATCCAGGTAACATGCTTCATGTGGCACGCAGGGATTTTGTCCCTTTTTTCACCGTTAGTTCATGTCATTATGTCGGTTTACATCTTGACCCTCCCAGTCTTTAACCATCATTTGTGGGTTAAAAGAGAGCGATGTCATCACCGGCTTCGTAACGTCAGTCTCTGACTTCAAAGTGGAAAATATTCTCACCTGCCAGCACCTGTTTAATACAAACACACATTTGCTACAGGGTGCTTTTATATGTGATTACAGACAATAATGTTATGAGTAAGAAAACAGCTCGACATTCTTATTAGTCGAGTGAGAGTGAGTAGAGACATGCAGGATAGTTTGGGTGTATCTGTGGCAGCGAGGCTTGAGGGCTACAAGGGCTGTCCAGTCTGTAGGAAGCCCACCATAGTCCAAAATAAAATACCTCAACAACCATTAGGTGAATTGCCAAGAAAGTGGTTACACTAATAATTATTATTGGTCTCCAGAAGATAAAAGCCAAAATGACATTGGTGAGCTCTGAACTTTTACCTGCAACGCACCAGCAGGTAAAAGTTTCATAACAGGTGAATTTCTGAATGCTAAACTATGTTGGCTCACGCTCATGAATTTAGCTCAAAGCACAACTGTGCCTACAATGATCCTGACAGAGCTGCAAATATGACAGTAGGCTCTTCCATATCTTAAGAATACATGAAATGGTAAATCCATGTCGGATCTCTGGGCACAAAACCAGCAGTTTGTGCTGACATAAACTAGAACCTCTATCCTACAAGCAGCGGTCGGGCTTATCACCGTTACAACCCTTGAATCCGTACAAAAAGAACAGTTTGTCCTTTGAGAGTAAAACTACGTGAAAATCCAACAACGTGTGCAACTTTACGAAACTTTGCTGTACTGGCGATATAAAACGAACAAAGTGATCTTTAGAGTACCGTCTATCTGCCACTGCTGCAAATCTGTCTAATTTAACTGCAGAAGTCATGACCGGTGACTCACTAAACTTTCCAAGCACATACTTATCAGTCTCTCTGTAGACCTGCCACAGTGTTGGCAAACATTTTCCTTTCGTGACATTGGCCTGTAGAGTTGGTGCAAAGCTACCGTAACATGTCTGCATTACTTGGCAATGAAACAATGTTGGATTTCATAAATAATAACTGGCTGTCCTATTTGTTTTGGTAACACTGACACCAAACATTAGAGGACTGCAAAGAATAAAAGAAACTTGATGAAATGAAACTCAAGCAGGTAATTCGCGTGGGACTAGAGGGCAAACTGGCACTCAGTAAAACCTTGCTTAACATCTGAGAGGCCTAAATATGATCACGTCTGTCATTTGGGTGTGGTGACTCTTCAGCTATTGGAATAAAATCCTTCTAAATGCACTAAAACCCTGTGATTATAAATAAGCATTTGTGGAACTGTTTACTATACAGGTCCTCAAGTTCTCAACTACCTGCATTCCCACAGCGTCAGCAAACTACTTGATTATTATCTACACACAAAACACAAACTGAGTGCAGAGTGTGTGCTCGTGTGCTTTCCAGCCAGGCGTTGATTTTGAGATATTTCAGATTTCAGGGGACAACGGTCGTTCTCTTAATTTCAAAGTTCATCCTTGCTCCATTGTGGCGTTTTAATTTACAAAACCCCTTCAGGAAATCAACAAGCACTTTCCACATGGAAGCTGAACAATGAGAGCATCTTTCAGAGGAATACACCTCCCTGAGGCGACAGTGCACAGAAAGGCAGTTGATTACTTCCCGCCATACAACCTGTTCTCCTGCCCGTCATTGTTATTGTATTATGTGTAGCTAGAACATTTGTTTTGGATTATGTTACAGCAATATAATTTTTCAATTATTGCCTGACAGTCTGTAAAAAAAATTAAAAAAAACTGCATCGCCCATAATCCTTTGTGTATTTCACTCCACTCTGTACTCTGTCCAGTTGTGTAAAAACAAATCTGTATGTAAATGTGAAGAAGGATGCTGGAACTTGTGACCCTCAATGGTGATGTATTGATTCAGGTTAGTTTTTTTTCCCCTGAATGAATTATGTGCTGCAAGTTAACTGCCATCCCAAGTCTGAAAACTGGACCTCTACTTTCAGCACTCTCTATCTTTCTTCCTGATTTATCCATTAACACAATCTCCCGTCTCACCTTTAATGCAATCCAGTGGCTTTCATATAATATCCGACCCGGTCATGAACCAATAAAATCCACAAATATTTCAAACAATTGTATCAAAACTGATGTCACAATGGTTTAAATGCTCCACAAAAACAGGCTGACAGGACTTCACACCGCATGAGAGGAAAATGCAGCGAAGCAGAAATACGGTAAATACACTCTTAACAATCCTGCTTCACTTAGGCAGCATCTATAACTTAATATTCAACAAAGGAACGTTAAATTAACTGGCTCATATGATCTGAACTTTGCATGCCAACCAAACACAAACTCACACACACACACACACACACACACACACACACACACACACACACACACACACACACACACACACACACACACACACACACACACACACACACACACACACACACACACAAAGGACTCCCTATATCTAGCTTCCTCAAAGAAATATCGGAAAGCTCAGGAATGTGTGGAATCTCTGAGGGAGTGTTTGGAGGTGAACAGATGACCTTCTGATCGTACCTTGCGAGGACTGTATGACCTCATCAGTCTTCAACAACCTTATTTCCATTTAAAAAGAAGGGAATTCCTCCTAAGGCCCATTAGAAGTGAAAAAGAGAGAGGCCAGGGCTGCACAAAAGGATTGACAGGGACATAAATCACTGAGAGACAGGTATGCAGAGACCCACACTAACATCGTGAGTAATTAGACAAATGGAAGTAAATGAACTTGTAAAGACAGATAACCTCTGTCGTTTGGCTCAGCGTGAAACGTGGTGAAGTTATCGGAAAAGACGATGCAGAATTGATGGGTTCACCTCACTGGGAGGTCCAGGAGGTCAGCTTTTATCAACCCAAAACCTGCCACTGTGCAGTTCCCTCTGGTCAAACTCCATTGTTCTTGTTTACAAAAATACATTCCCATGAGAGCAAAGGGTAAAAGTAAAGCAGCGGAGGGTTTGGATGCTCAGCCTGACGGGATCAACCAGCACGGGAAACTGAATAGAAAACTAAGTTCTCTGATGTGTTAACAGCAGGTTACTTTAGTTTATTATCCAGCTGGACGTGCAGATGAATACGAGCACATATTAGCAGGGCCGGGTTGCAGACAATACACAAATTATATATTTTTATACTACACTTTGAGATATATTCATGTTTTTTTGCAGAAATCTTTTCAGAAACATCAGAGGTCAACTTTCCAAATGTTAAATGTTCATTGCTTAAGTCACACAGTAGTACAAGAAAGCATCCAGATCACTAATCAGAATAGAAACTCAAAGACAGAAACTGTCCCGTTACTTATTCATGAAAATGTACCGAGCTTCAGTCACGTACATGAACACACTCCATTCAGCCTCTATGGTTACGAGCATTTGAGCAGAAGGTCAGGAAAAACAGAACCCCTTGTTCCTCCCTACTGTAACGGTCCTGGCATGGCTTTTAATTAACTGGCACGACGCCCGCCATACCAGGCATTTATTGGGCAGGAGGCCCCACGAGCATCCAAACAGATCATCATCAGGGGATCAGCGGGAGGAATTCATTTTTCGGTGTTACATCGCACGGTGTCTTGCTCCTGTAATAAACCTCCTCGGTATACATTTTGGGAATTGCTGAGCTCCACCTCTAATCAGAGGAAGTAACTGGTGAGAACTTTGCTGAGGTTGTTGTCTGCACCAACAACCTGCAAGGTATTCACAACACTTTATTGCTGCGGGCTCAACGGCAGATTATATTCATACCTGGCACATAAATCACAGTTAACAGTTCATACTTCTGTCTTTATAGTGATATATGCCAGTAACTGTAAGGTCTGTGACTCCTAAGGCAATTCATAAACCATTTAGAATAATAGTTACTGTGGCTGCCATCACAACAACGTTTAAAGGTCGGTTTTAGTTGAGTTTTTTTAATCCAGAAACTGACATGTTTCTGTGTTTCTGGCTCTAAAAGTGAAGGATTCCTGCACTCGGCCCGACGTGGGAGTTAATAATCTAAGCCAGGACCTGGCCGAGGAGAACTACCTTATCTCTCCTCGGAGTTTACTCTCTCAAACAAAACTCTTACAGTGCTGTAGTGTCCAACCACAGGTAGCATAATGAAATGCAAAGATTGCGTAATGCCGTCCACAAACGTAAGCTTTGGTCGATGCTGACGTGTTTGTCGATGCATTCATCATCTACCAAAACCACAGATTTGAGAGAAAACGTGTCTATACATATTCATCATCTGCTGTGAGTAGAGTTGGATGATGAGAGACCGAATGAGTCTGGATCTCATGGAAATCCCCGACCCGGGCTTCTACTACGAGAGGACGCAGCAAAAGAAACAGGCGGAGCCTCCTCTTTCTGTAAAGCAATTATCAATTAGACTTCATAAGCACTGCCAGACAAACACATAAAACAGCCCTGAGCAACCAGACGCTGTTTGTACTTTTGTGTTTTTGCAGGAGCCGGCTCACTAAAACAAGGTTTTGCTTGTTTGTGGAATGTTTTGGGGTTTCAGGTCCGACTGCATCGAAGTGGGATTAATCAGATCAGAAAACTAAAGCTAGTTCCTTCAAGTCACTGCACTGGAAAAAAAAAAAACTGTTCACAAAGAAAAGAACAAGACTGTTGCGGTGCAGCATGCAAGATCCAACAAGATCTGCTGAGCTCAGCTATGGGAAGAAAAATGTCTCGTGTGAGTGTGAATCTTTTTTCTTTTTTTTACGTGCTCACTATGTGTACGACTTGGATCGTACTGAAGCTGCTGGCTTTGTGGGCATTGTTGTGTGCACAAAAACACCATCCTCTTCCTGCCCGTCTTGTGGAAGGCAGTCACAGTGCAGCACGTCAACCCGCCATGTAACCTGAACACCAGGTGGGTGAGGACAGACACAGATTTCTTTTTCCACAGCAAACAAAGTTAGCCGCCGGTCAGAAGGCGAGCTGGAAGTCGGTCTGTTCAAACATCCCTCCCGTGAACAAACACGCCTGACAGCCCGGAAGAAGCACATGCAACTCTGACATGTCACGTTAACTTTACCGCTCCCAAACATATAACTTCCCTCGGTAGCCATGCACTTCATTTTACTTATTCAATTTACAACTTTCATTTTCCTTCCCGTCAGGCAGCCGCTTATTTCATTCATGTCAGAGATCGGCTGGCACGCCTCGGGTGAGACGGAGAATTCATCAACTTTTAACGATATGTCGCTCATATGTTTTGGTTTTTGTGTGTTTTGTGCTGCGACAATCACAAGAACACTGAAGGAAGCTGTGACGTCCACAAACCAACGGTCACCTGCTGGAATTGTAATGCGGTCGGGTCGAGCGTTTTAACTAACAATTCAACTGTAGGTCATTTATTGATTATCACCGGTAAAAACGTGGTAATGCAAAAGAAAAACGGCCCGTTGTAAATTCCTGAGGTGATGTCTGGAAATTAGTTCTTTGACCCAAAAAAACCACTCAAATCCAAATATAGAAATTTTACAGTAATATTAAGTTCTGTTATTAATTTACAGGAATTGAGATTCAAACATCCCAAATGAATACAACCGCCAACAAGAACCTGTGAGCTCTTACCATGAGTATTTCCCTGCGGATGGGCCTGCCGTCCTGACTTGTGTCCTCCCTTGTGTCCACCCTGATGGCCAGCAAGACGTCCATCCAGTGCCAGGTCGAGTGCAGGTCCGAGCCCCAGGCTCTTCCCATTGGCGCCGGGGTCCTTCCTCTTCTTACCCTTCAACCAGCCCAAAGCTCGGCCCAGGGAGCGACTCCGCTTCTTCCGGCTCCGTTTGCTGTGCTTCTCATGGGAAAAAATGTCAACCACGTCCTGGGGGAGCAGTTCCCCGAACCCCAACGAGTCACGGTTTGACATACCACCTCACACTGGAGCTACGCCCTGAGAGAAGAAGGTCAGAGAAGAGAGAGGAGGTAGAAGTCACATTTCAGTCTTCATTGAAGCACCAGAAGTGCTGCCACTAAAGAGAATAATTAAAGGAATACTCCAGATTTCCAGATTGATTTTTAACCTTTTTTTTATTATTATTATTATTATTAACGTGAGTAGAAGTTAAGGTTGCTTTAGGTCATCCATCCATCACAGAGAATTTAGACCAAAAAAAACACATTTTTTTCCCTTGTCAATTATCGTCATTGAGTGGAAGCAGAAAACCAACTACAACTATTCTGTTCATGGAAATCCTAACATTCAATATTTGAAAGTTGGATTCAGCAGAGAAATCTTTTAACTGAAACTGCCAGATTCACTGTTGTCACATAAAACCAGTATCCGATTATTGTCTGCCTTCCAGGTTTCACTTCCTGAAAATCAAAAGACAAAGTTCATTATTCTCTTGATTTTTCAGTCGTCGCTGCTTCAACTGAAAATGTATGGGACACTCTGAGAAAAGCTCGACAGTTTGATCCATTCAACACTACAAATAACAAATAGATCAGACATGCGTCCATAGTTATAAAGTCCCCTTTAGGTCACTCCATGTGCGCCGGTGTTTGTTGTTGTGTTTGTGAGTCTTGGTGGGCGCTGCTCATTCATCCCACCCACTCCAGCCTGCACACACTTCCTCCTTCATCTAAACCAAACTTCACAGTTGTGCAGAGAAAGACTTGGCACCGCTCCCTTCATTCCATAACATGGAGTCATAAATCACAAAGCCGCACCCGTAAGCTCATGCACTCTTACATAGAGGCGCCGCAGCACGCTAGGAAACGCTGAAGAATACAGAAATAAACAACCACCAATGTGCACGGAGGCACATGTTGAATGAACAGCGTCCACTCGCATGTCAACGTAGTATCTAATTCCTTTAACATGCTTCATTGTCTTCCTCTATTTATTTTATTTTTTTTGTCATCGTCAGTTGGTGAGCTCATCGCCTTTCCTTCCTTCACTTCACTAAACTTCCCCACTCTGAGGCACATTTCCCAGCCTCGCTCCTGGGGATCGGCAGCTTACACTGGGCTTCTTCCAGCTGCGTACTTTATTAGATACTTATCTCCAAATCACAGGCTAAAAGTAGGAACGAGCTCTTAAGATGACAGGAGTCAGAGCTCATAAATAAGCAGACAAAAGACAGAGGGATGGTGGGAGCTGAGTTGAATTACGAATCGTGCTGTCGAGAAAGTTCATAAAAAGTTTCTGGCTGCTATGTTGCCTTTCAGTCATGCATGAAAAACACAGCCAACGGATTTTTAGTAACGTGTGAGTAATATTACCAAAACAATCTCTCAGTCTCTAGGAAGACTTTGCTTTCCCGTGGCGAGACATGAAACTAAACCACAGAAACCCATGTCATGTTCTCTGAGGATCACAGATGTGACTTTTCCAAACAGCCTCTCATTATCAAAGCCCTGCGCAGTGCAGAGAGGGAGTCGTGATGAGAGCTACGAGGACTCTGGTTTGGATGCATCATATATGGAAAATCCTCCAGCAGATGTGCCCTTCCTAAAGCCAGATGCCTGAAACGCTGTAAACGGGTCATAAACAAAACAGGTTTGTTTTTTTGAACCTTTAGTCAAATCTCAAAAGTTGAATTCTCACCGATGGAGTAAAAATTAGATAAAAAATACAGACACAGAATGCCGGTTTACACCCGACTCAAACTAATGCAGTCTAATACAACAGTCCTGCAGACCCACTTTATGAAGTTGGTGAAAACTTTTCTGCCTTATGTGCCAGATCAACGGGTGCAAACTTTGAGTTCTGGTAACACACAATAAATGAATCATTCACTGTTTTTAATCGAGCATTTTATCAGGCTAATTGTTAATTACACAAAGAGCACAGTTAAGGCTGATGGGAACATCACTCGTTTAGCAGACTAAAGTTTAGACCTGGTGATGACAGTACAGATTAAAATTCTAGGGATTCGTCCTGAAGGAGACCGTGACTGTAGATTTCATCCTGGGAGAACATACGTGGCGCTCCAACCGCTCGTCGTAGAGTCATTTCTCTCACTGATGCTGCAAGTACAGAAAAATAATGGAGTGAAATCTGGTTCTGGCCACAGAAAGAGAGAAAGAGAAGTTTACAACTCATGTCAGGAGTATGCAGCTCAATCCGACAGGCTTACGATCAGTACTTGAAGGACCTGAAAGCTATTGTAAACTTTATACATTTGTGGGCGTTTTAAAAGTAGTTTGTTGTCTTAATATAGACAAGCTGAACTTGTTATGCACTGCAGCAGAGCTGGCATCGTGTGTGGGGGGGACAGATGTCCCGTAGGGACTGATTTGTAGTGAAAGGCCATTAACAAGAGAGAGTATCCATCTTACCAGAGGAAAGCAGCAGGCCTCTCCCTGCACTAAACCCCGTGTTTCTCCTGCTCCAAATTACAGTCATTTGAGCATGACTCCAATCCGTGCATCTGCACTGGCTAAAGTCACCAATAACCAGTCGGCCCTCTCGGGAGCAGAAGGTCTGGTTCAGTCATGTACCGCCCGAGGGCTGCTGGGAGAGCAACAACTCCTCGGATTACCTCCATCACGGAGGGACCGGAGCGACGCTAAGAACTCTGGGATGTGGTGGAGACCACCCAGCCGACGGCCGTCTGCGTCCTCCGGTCACGAGCGGTTGACTCATGCCACCGTTGCTGCGGTTACACAAAACAACCTGCAATTTTCAGTTTTGCAAACAAATTTAATGAGATGACGCACACAGTGGAGTGTCCTCTAGAACTCTCTGAACAACATTTTCTTTCGTTGGATAAGGTTGTTTTTTTTTACTTTTACAAATTGTCTGAAGATTTATGAAATGGTTATTTATATAAAAAGTTACTGTCACAATCAATTCCCTTGCAAATCATGATTTACTTCCAAAACTAAAGCTCAAAATCCTAATTACAAGCTGCTTCATTGCCCCAACAACTACTTCACCCCTCACCACATCTCTCACTGTAGAAAAGTTGATCCACAAACTATCTAACATCTGATCATTAGTGGGGATTTATAGCAGAATCTGGTTTACAAACTGCCGTCTCCCTCCGTTTCTGTCACACTAAACCCGCTGTGGTTTCCAGCCGAGCTTCAGTGCTGCCGCAGCAGGCATGTGTTCCAACATGCTGTTTACTTATCCTTCACAAAAGACACCCGGCTTCACATCGGACAAGAGATACCGCTCCAACACGGCAAACCTCAACACGGTGTGTCAATACCTGCAGCACTGACTGACGATGCTGCATCGACAGCCGTGTGTAAACATCAGCACGAAGCAGATCATAATAGTTTACAGACTGGATTGTTTTTCGATGATGTACTTCTGAGCGCTTTATGTTATACGAGCTGCAGGACATGAATTCCAGAGCAGATCTGGTCTTCCCTCCACTCTTACACGGGTAGGTGAAAAAAGTAACAGCAACGTAAAGCACTGACACCTGCAGGAAAGGTTTCTGTGCAAATCCGGGATAATACGACGCGGATCTCCGTGTGACACTGAGCTCTGCTGTACCTTTCGTTGACAAGCCAGTGAGGAAGGAAAGAGGGAAAGCCAGTTGTTGTTAGATCCGAAAACCATCTAAAGTCCAAGTAGCTTAAGTGTACACACCCTGAACAGAGTCAAAGCAGAATTGCAAATACTTTTCAGTGTTTGTTTTGAGTGCAGTGCCTTCAAGGTGGGATTTACACTTTTGGACAATTCAGAGAAGTAAAATAACTCTCTTTCTGGGGGCTGATACCGATACTGTTTCTCGTGAACCGTGCAGTCTCTGAACTTTTTGATCCACCCTGATATCTGGAGAATAAAGCCTGTCAGCAAATATACCGGGCTCAACATCAGACTCCTATTCGATTGCAACGGGAACCAAACTGCACTCAAGGGGTGAAAAATGAGGTCCAAACATTTCATATTTCATAGAAAGGAGATTAAAACAATAAAATCAATAGTTCAAAAACAACTCCAGACGCTCGCCAAAACTTAAGCTGAACTCACATTATACTTACTTTAAACTCAAGTGTGTCTATATGAGAAGAAAAAAACTTCACAGGAAGTAACATGGGGGTTGAGGGAGGGAGGGGGCGGGGGGGGGGTACTGTAGCTTCTGACTGCAGTGAGTCACATAGGGAAGCTTGCGGAGCAGACTCATGGCGGGGATAAAGCAAAGCCAAGAGGGAGTGGCAGAGATACAGACAGACACCTTTGTTTAAATTAGAAGTGGCTGAGTTTAACCAGCAAGACATTCACATCTATACCTGAGCTGTTGGCTTCACCTGCCGTGACTGACTGGAGTTAGTCTGCACAGGAGGGAGGAAATAACACATTAGAAAGGTTAATATTCTCTTGTGAGCGGTGGGGAAGGATGAGTTGGATCAGCTCCAGTCGTCCTGCAGAGACCGGTCACTTAAAGTAACAGCCAATTTGGAAAATAACAGTTTCTGTGCTTTTCAGTGACTTTAACTACAATAACAAGTGTTTAGCGGTGTGAAAACTGGTGTTACTGTGCAGCACCGGCAGGCATCAGTCAGGGCGTTGGCTGTCTTCTCTGGGCATTTTCAAACAAAGGAGTAGCACTGCTACTCAAGAGAAGACTTAAGCAACCTTGTCTGAACTGGAACTGGAAAGCAAACACTGAAGGTACAAGATGTGCACGTTGATGGATGGCGGTGCTACTAAGAGTCAAACTGGAAACACCTCCAACAACTGAAACCAGGGACAGTCTGTGAGACGAGATGAGACGAACTCAGCGGGAGTCATTAGGCATCGATGAAAGATTTCAACGCCGGATAGGAAGTGTCTTTCTTTTTCAGAGTCGACTTGACAAAGAAGGTTAGAATAAAAACAAATAGTGACTCCGAATAGCTCAAAGAATTCAATTCAGGAACCAGAGTCTGCGCAGCCGCAAATTTCCTACAGTTTGGTTTCCTACCAACATATCAGCATAAACACACAGTGGCGAAGGCCTTGGAGCGCAAGATAATCCCTTACTGACATTATGTGGTCCCTTTGTTTGCTGCAGAAAGGATAGAGTTTCAGAAAAAGAGCATGTAGGTAATAACAGTGATAAAAATAAAACACGACGACGCTGCGAGACAATAAAAACACAAATAAACCAAAACGCTACGAGGGTCAGCGAGGCGGAGATGCTCTGTGTGTGTGTGTGTGTGTGTGTGTGTGTGTGTGTGTGTGTGTGTGTGTGTGTGTGTGTGTGTGTGTGTGTGTGTGTGTGCCATGTAGAGATCTGTGGATGGAGAAATGCAAGTTGGCGTGCTGCGAGGTCGCTGGAGCCATGCAGCAGCTTGTCTGGTAACAGCAGCAGCTGCATTCCTGAGAGATTGATAATTACTGACTGAGGAACTCTTCTTTCCAAATGTGCTTTCCCCCCACCCCCACCACCACACACACACACACACACACACACACACACACACACACACACACACACACCTCCACCCTTTCTCTTGTTCTGACCGCGCCATGAAGGGGAAAATGGATAATAGCTGGCACATGGGAGTCATTTTGAGATAATATCATAATATGCGGCTGTGCAGTGCCTGAGATGATTGTTCACTGTGTACGCATCATATTTTACCTCTGAGGAACCAGGACAGATACGATCCGCTCAAATGGAAGTACAACCGACATGCCTTCAGTTATGTTGTACAGTCGTGGTGTTTAAATACGGCCGCAACTAACGTGTTTCTATGATGGTCTTGATTAATCGATTGGCCGTCTGGTCTTTAAAATGTCGGGAAAGGTGGAACCTTAAATGTTTTGTTTTGTCCACCACAGAAACCAGAATATATTCACATTTCGAAGCTGGAATCAGAGAATTCAAAATGATTAATCGTTTATTTAAAAAAGTTGGTGATTATTTTTCTGTCAATCAACTAATCATTTAACCAACCAACAGGATTTTTTTTTAAAAGATTTATTTTCAGAGATGCCAGTCAGCTGAGACAGTGGCAGCAAAGTGTGTTGTTTGCTTTGCTTTCAGGGGTTGCCGGGGGTCTCAGTCTGGACGGCAGCTAAGGACCCCTGAACTGACAGGTCAGACCCGAGAAAAGAAAAGGAAAGAAAAGAAAAAGAGACTGTTGTTCAGCCGGTTCACAGAGAAAGCAAACACAGCTGGACAGTCAGCTTTAAAAATACATCCTGGCATCTCGGTGTCTCTGTTCAACACCCAGTCAAAACAACAATCTTTCAGTCCGGCAGTCAAAGAAAAATGTAGTGAGGGAATAAACCCGTCCAGAGTTCAGACCAGAACTTGTGTGAACTCTCAGGTGGAGAGAAAAATCCAGGCTGTTCATTCACACACCAACTTGTTCATGCCCCCCCCCCCCCCCAAAGAGACCCTGATTACATTTTTCCAAACTGTTACTCATCACTGATCCCCTTTGATTCCCAACAGCACTCATGACCCAGACGTTTCCTCTTCTGCGTGACACATTCAGTGTTCACACATAATCATGCATCTTGGTTGCAACACCGATCGTCCCGCCCGTCGCCCTTCTTTGACCGGCAGCTTTCCTCCACGGCTTTGGGTCACAGGTGAACACAGCAAACAACCGACACGTCAAACCTACCTGGCTGCATTTCCCAAGAAACACAAAAGCAGTTTCAGGTTTTTCTCCTCATCCTGTCCTATTCCTCATCTCTCACTGCCTCTCTGTCTTAATGTCTATCTTCCTCCGAGTGTCAGGGCTCGACTCGGCCATACCTGCACTGCTTACATAACACACCTGTAATCTCTATTGGGTACAAGCCCTGGCATGGCTGGCTGACGAAGAAGGAGCACCAGTATGCAACACACCCTTTCTAAACAAATGGCTGTGTCGGCCTCACCTAGCCGAGGGTGCAAGAGATAAACCCGAAGCCATGGAAGTGAAAGAATAAAAAACACAGCGTCCACCAACTGAACGTTCTGCAGTTTTCAGAAAAGTTTTGATTTGGAGCTCTCGGCCGTCTAAAGTCCAGACGGGGGCGGAGGGGTCTCCTGAAGGGGTCCCGGGGCGGTCCCGTTATCTCCCTCAGGTTAATCAACAAGCAGTCGGTCCACATATGATGACCTGCACATGGACAGTCAATGACGAGCATAGATTAGGTGTCAGAGCACCATGCTGGGTCAGTGACGGGAAACAACACAATAGTCTTCATTGTCACGAGCTCCATAGTTGCGAGATGCACTGCAGGTTTTAGATTACCTGCTGAGGATCCCTCAAGGCCAAACTAAGCAAATCTCCCACACCTAGTTTTCCATACATGCCTCACTTGATTTCTTATGGTTCCGACATGTAGCCTCTTTTTTTGTGGAGGTTAACTTCCAGGACAAACTTACATATTTGTTTACATCAAAAAGCAACTGCAACAGAATAATCAGACATTATGATGCAACAACTTAAATTAAAATGAACTTTTGTCTGCAGCTTTAAAACTCGACCGATCACGGGATTTATTTATGTATTTATTTTACTATTTGAACTTTTGAGGAAGAACACTAAACTATTTCTTACTCGTTTGTCAAGTCAAAGTAAAGTTGGGCAAAATTCGCAATTGGTTGAGGATGTAGTTTTTCCGTTTAAACTCAAGACAACGACAAACACAAAAACAGGTTAATGGTACCTTGTGAAACTAAAGATCCAGATGATCCGGTGGGTTCAGCCACTCTCCATTTGAAGCGTCTCTGCTGCGTCCTTCCAAATCCAAACTTTCACCGTCCGAAGGAAAACTTCAGGTGAACCATTTCCGTGAAGAAGAAAAAAAGAAAAGAAGCGCACTTCAGGAAACAACTGGTTTGTTTTGTGACCGCTGGTGAAGCTCCGGTTGGTTGGAGGTCTGCTTCAGGGTCTCCTCCGCTGTCTGTCCCGTCCGTCTCCAGACTAAAGTGAAGTTTGGGGGGGGATGACGACCGAGTGGCGCAGCCGTCGACCTGTGGTCCCACCTGAAGGAGGCTGGACGCGGGCAGGTGAGAGCAGGAGGCTGAGGGCGGTGTTACGAGGACATCTAGTGGTGGGACAGCGAAACGACAAGTAACACGAGGCAGGTGAGGAGCATCGGAAATGTTGTCAATACTTTAATAAAGAACAAAAGAAGTCTCAAAGTAATATATTCTTGTTTTGAAACTTGCAAATGAAACTCAACCACCTGTTTTTCCTCTGGATATTCTCAGTGACCCACATACACTGGTCACACTAGCAAAAGCACCGACAGGTGAAGTGAATAACGCTGATTACCGTTAAGAGGTGGGACATATCAGGCAGGAAGTGGTCAGTCAGTTTGGCAGATCATGTGTTGGAAGCAGGAAAAATAGACAAGTGTGAGGATCCAAACTGATATCTAAGAGCATCTCCAAAATGGTCCTGTGGTTAGGTTACCTACCAAAAGTCCAAGGAAGGACAACCGGTGCACAGGCGACAGGGTCCAAACACACTTCAGTGTTTTCAATGTTAGTCTGAAAAATCAAAATCAAAAAATAGTACAAAAAACTTACAACATGCATATGACAGAGGAGAAAATGAACTATATGCAGAGATGCCATTGTCCTGTGAAAAACATGTATCCTGACAACATCAGGTCATTTAATGTTGAGTTTCAGGATTGGGTGTTACTGAATTGTTAATTTAGCAAACATTTGTAACATTACCATTTATGGGTGACAATAGCAGAGTTGCCATAGATGATTTAATCACATTAAAGGCACTTTGTACACGTGTATATTTACAGCTCGCCTGATTAGATACCCTAACTGTATTTAAATGTGTTGCTAATGTGGAATTTGGGGTATTAAATGATCCAAAATAAATATACCTTATTCCTTCAAGATGCACACGTCTCTCTTGAGAATTGAGCTCCACATGAAGTCCTAAGTAAAGTATCCTGCAGTGTGTGTGTGTGTTTGTTTCCATCTATTTATCAATGACAAATCTGATAGGCAGCATGCAAAACCCCTTAAACAAATATCGTATATGAACCATGCAAACTTCACAGGCAGCTGAGGTCAGCGCTGGAGGAAGCTGTATTAATAGAAGAGCATGCATGGACCTGCTCGTGTTGCCACCACCTGGTTCAGTAGCGTGAGGCCGGATGTTTTTGCTAGAAAGTTGAGCAAAGTTTGCTCTCAAATAGCTTTCAGCCGTGATGTCACTGCCTTCGTAGAGGCACATAAAAGCAGGCTGTGTAAATATATCTCTCGGTGGCACCCGGGCCGGTCCAGACATGTGCAGGCTGTTGCATCCGGAGCATGTAGGCCACCCTGCTCTCAGCGCTGACATAGTTTGTGGTCCCTTGCGGGGGTGTGAGTGAGTCTTAGATAGAGTTTCCCCCCCGTCCCTCCAGTGTTATTAATAAACAGAAAGTGTGCGTCTGTTTTCCTGCAGACAGACAGACAGACAGACACTCTGACATCGCACAGCTCTCCTTAAAGCCAGAAGACGACTGTGTTCATCGCTGTCTGAACATCTGTCAACTCCAAACAAAGTAAGTAGAAATATATGTTGATATAAGCTGTTACTCATTAGTAGAAGTTTTTTAGGTGCTCCTGTGTTTGACTTCTCGGATTGCCCCTTTTTAACTGTTAGCAGATATCAGAATAGTAAATGTCTGTTTTACAAAACAACCTATGAAGAGCTGATTAGATTAGAGTCTCTTCAAACCACGATCTAATCAGTCATTGATGATTAATGGTTGATTAATGGCAGCCAACTTGTTTTCTCAGTTTCTTTCCTCCCTAGCTCACCTCTAAGCTCATCATGGACAGCCATGGATCAGTGGAGGATGAGAAAGACATGGCAGCTACTGAGGACTCGCGCATGGAGCTCACAGGAAACAATTTCGCTGACTATACAACAAAGACGGTGTTGCTCTTAAACGAGGTGACCCAACAGCCTTCGCTGCAGGCGGACCAGGTGAACATGGACAGTTTGGGGCATCTGTTTGACTTCTGCATCCAGAGAGTGTCTCATCTGGAGAAGCAGAAAGGCGAGCTGGTGCAGGAGCTCCTTCACCTGCAGGAACCCATGCTGAGAGTGGTGGAGTGCCTGCGGGGGAAGCTGATGGCGACACGCAGGCTGCTCTCTCTGGCTCAGCTGGATTATGTAGCCGTCTATGAGGAAGTGAAGCAGGAGAAGAGGAAACTGTTTGTCACAGCCAGAGAGTGCATCCAGAACCAGGTGACTCTGGCTGCACACGAGTACGAGGTGGCTCAGTCTGCTGTCACGCAGGTCAGGACCTGAGTTTTATCTTTGTCTTTGATTAGTGCCTTTCAATAGTGAAACCAACATCACCTAAAAAAAAAAAGACAAGTGAAACAAATGAATCATGTGAAATCATATTTTTAGGAGTGATAAATAATATTAAAGCATAAATTATACGTCTTTGTTCCATTACAATTGTCCCATTACTTGCTTTGTAGATTAATGGTGGAAATATATAAATAGAACAAATACAAATTTCATGTTTCACTAGAAACACATAAGGATTTTATATTTGAATACATATAAACATATATAAAAAAATAAAACCCATCAATTTGTTGAGTGATCCTAAAACAGTTTGAAGGTTCAATTCTTAATCTTAATTTTTCAGTAAAGCAGGTGAATTTATGAAACATGATGTTAAACACAGAACATGTAAAACAGGATTAAAAAAAAAAATCAAACACTGATTTAACAAATCTAGAAGAGAGAAAGTTTTCAGATGTGGGTTAGTTTTTGTTTTCGGTGGTTATAATCTAATCGAACTAAATTGTTTAATGAACTACACACAAAATACATTTGTTTTAAATGTCACTGTACACATCTCTGCATAGACTTCCTGTGTCTTTGCTCAGTAAAGTAGGTCATATTTTAACCCACCTGTTCATAGGAGGAGCTCAAGGCTCATATCCAAAGTCTGACCCAGGAGATGTCCCAGCTGCAGGAGACCCACCAGAACCAGCTCAACTCCATCAGGGATCGGGCCGCCGCGCCCCGCCGGCCGAGGTCCATGAGCGACGTCGACCACGGCCGGCAGGCTTCGATCAGGCTGCAGCGGCGGCTCAGCGGCAGCGTGAAGGCGCTGGAGGGCTGGTACGAGCCTCGCCTCGTGGCTCTGATCAGGAGACGGCAGGCCGGGGAGGAAGCCTTGAGAAGGAGCAGGGAGCAGGCGCTGGACCTGAGGGTCAGCCTGGGGCCCCTCGGAGAGGACATTCAGAGACTGGAGCTGCAGAGATCCTGTCTGGAGCAGAGGATCGCTCTCATGGAGACCGAGAGGGAGGAGAGCCTCGCACAACACAAGGTACGACGACTCACGTCGAGCTAAATGTGTAAAGATGTTTGGTAAAACTAGACAGAGACGTTCGTCCACTTCACACAGGAGACCGTCAAGAAACTACAAGAGACTTTGAGAGAACTGGAAGTGGAGTTTGGAGTTCAACAAAGATCAAAGAAAAACCTGAAGGATCTTAAAGATGGTCTTTTGACAGAGCTGACGCTGCTGAGGTAGGTTTCCTCTGATCCTTCTACAGATTCAACTTACTTTATATGATGTGCAGCCACGTAATATTTGACTAATAAATGCTTTGTCTTGTAGAGGCCGTGATGAACCCAGTGAAACTACTGCAGAGGAAGATCCACAGTTTTCTATTTCCTTGGGACATTAGACCAAACTACAAAACGCAATTCACATTTAATGTTCAAACAAACTAAAAACTGGTATAATAAGCTGCATAATGCAAACGTGGGTATTTAGTTGCTACTTTAGAGCCATTTACTTATTCATATTTTACAGGATATTACTCTGATGATTACATCTGCCAATAAACAACAAACAGCTTAACTGTAAATAGCTTTTATCATGAATATACTTAAGTACACAAGATATCAGAAGCAGCAGAGAAAAAAAAAAAGGGACACGACAAACAATCTGGAAAATTCAATGCTACAAATATCAAGCAAGTAAAAAGGAAAACCGACAGTATGTACAATTATATTAAAAATGTATCTCCGTAGAAATGTTTTCAGCACGACTAATCAGGATGAAAGAGATATAAACCTGAAAATGCAAACCTGAACGATGACGGACATGTCTGTGATTTCATCACAAGGCAGAGTTGAGTTTGAAAAAAGATTTAAAAAAGATTTGACCAATACAGACTTTGTTTTAAATACGTCACAACAACGCAGCATTTTATGCTTTTCATTTTCTACAAAACACTTCTGCCCAAAATGTGGTTTAAAAAAAGAGTTTCGCATCCAGAACTGGAAATCTGAGAAATGTTTTACAAAGCAGGTCGAGACTGGACTCACGCCGTCACCTCCGAGTCGGCAGCTCCTTCCGGGTCCTCGTCGTTGTAGATATTTTCAGCCTGTAGACGTCACAATTTAAAAAAAAAAGAAGTATATTCAGTGTTTTAATGAATGTTAAAGTATTAAAATTCTATCCACGGTGTGTCTGATATCTTCTGTATAAATAATAAGTGCTCTCACCATCTGCCACACTTGCATGATGTTGTCCTCCGATACAGAACAGATGACCCACGGCTCGTTGGGGTTCCACGAGAAGTCGGAGATCTTCGCCGTGTGTCCGCCGTGGATGAACTGAACGAGAAGCAGAGTGGGAGGAATGAGTACAAATTAAATTAAATTAAATTAAATTAAAAAAAAACACAAGTTTAAGCATCGGCCACCATCATTACTGTCCCAACTCACCAGCAGCTCAGGAGGACCGTCCTCCGCGTCCTCCGGCGACTGCTCCTCTCCGATCTTACTGAGGTCCCAGACGTTGAGCCGCCTGTCGGTGCCGCTGGAGGCCAGGATGGTTTCGTTATGAGGAGACCACTGAACCTGTTGGGACGGGCAGGATGTTACATTTCTGCAGCAAAGTGCATCATAAACATGAAACCAACAGTCCAACGGGGGGCTGGCTGTTTGTTCTGTGGTCACTGCTTTTCCTTGCAATGCGTCCCTGAATCATATGATAGATAACAATTATACCTGATGTCATAAGGCAGCTTGGCACCTTCAACAACAACAATAACAACGGATCAGCTGTTAAACTTTTATGTCAATTGAATTTAACCGAGCAAAAGTTCACTTCCTACCTGGAAGATCTCGTCCCTGTGAGATTCAAACGAGTGGAGCTTCAGCTTCAGGTTCCTCAGGTCCCAAAGAGCCACTGTCTACAAAGACAAAGCAATCAACTTCAAATTAACACAAAATTAAACAGAAGCTGCATCACTGGACGGCAACTGTTGCGTAACAGCTCGGAGACGGTGCCCACCTTATCAGCAGAGCCGGTGGCCAGAATGAACTCGCTGTAGGGGTTGAAAGACAAGCAGTTGACCTCGGCGGTGTGGGCGTCCACCGCGTGGCTGGGCTTGGACGTGTTGTTGGACCGCGTGTCCCAGCTGGTCCCAAACACACCAAAGCACAATTGTTAAGCAGGAAGTTGAAACCGAATAAACAACTTCACGTCTCTGCGGCCGCTCACATCATGAGCTTCTGGTCGTCCGCCACGGACCCAAAGAGCGATTCGTGGAGGAGGTGCCAGGAGACGTCCTCCACCACGGCGGTGTGGCCCGTGAAGATGGTTTTGGCATCGACTATCTTCCCCTCCTTGGGCACCGTGCTGATGTCCCACAGGCATATCGTCTGCAACGGAGGCCGAGATGGATGAGAGACCGACAACCTTTGTTTTTTTCTTCTTCTTCAATCTAGCAGGTGCAATAAAGAGCTAGAAGAACGCAGGTCAACACATCAGGACGGTTTGTGAGACAGGAAGAGAGCAGATATAAAGGAAAGTATTCCAGGTGTGTTTCAACAGGCTGCTCACGTGGTCATCGGAGGCGCTGAGGAGGCACCCGCTGAGGTTTGGGTTCCAGGAGAGGCCGTATCCCTCCTTCTGATGGCCCCTCAGACGCAGGTCGGGGGTGCATTCTCCCGAAGGGTCTTCCATAGAAGTAAAAATCCCCCCCAAAAAAGTGAGTTTCAACAGTTTCAGACCTTTGAGACATTCCTCGGGTGTTTTTTGTTTTTGGATGCCGCTCCTACCGGGCTTGGAGGGGTGCTTCGTGTAATCGAAGACCAGCACGTCGCTGGTGGGCGTCTTGGTGGCGATGATGCACGGATTCTGAGGCATGTAGCGCGCTCGGTTCACTTCTCCCTCGTGGTTGATCTTGATCTCAATTTCTATCTTCCCACTTACAGACCCGAAGCCTCCGAACTCTGAAACGAACAAAAAAAAGATGCATAAAGTGGTCGTCGCCTCGAAGTTCTCTTCTACTCGGCAAGTTCAAAACAAACATGCAGACCTTTAACTTTCTGAAGCGTTCAGCAAAACATGACATCATTCAGTGAAAAGAAGCGAGAGCCACAAAGTTCTGACAGAAGAACTTCATGAATAAATAAATACAGAAAGACCTTTTTTTTTGTTAAAGCAGCGCGGAAGATGCAGCAAAAGCAATAAAATAAATAAAGAGGTCGTAAAGGAATAAAGAACCACCGACAAAACATCAACGCACCACAATTTGAAGAACAAATCCACACAACGGAAAGACTACAAAAAGCACAACTGGACGAGAAATGGACAAACTGGACAAAATGGACAAAGCTGCAAGACAGAAGAGAGGAAACGTTTAACCCACGAGTCGTCTTATGTTATTGTCGTGTTGTTCTGCTTTGAAAACAATAAATCTGTGATGTCATGTTTCCTGTCAAGAACAGACTACACACACACACACACACACACACACACACACACACACACACACACACACACACACACACACACACACACACACACGCCGTCCTCTCACCTCCTTTCTCGCTGTCGTAGTGTGAAGCGTCGAACTGGGCGTCATCGTTCGGGAGCTGAACGCTGGCGATCACCAGGTGGTTCTGCTCATCGGACGTGTGCGTCCCCAGAACCAGCCGGTGGACGCTGTAGTCTTTCCCCTCCGGCCTGTGTGTGTGTGTGTGTGTGTGTGTGTGTGTGTGTGTGTGTGTGTGTGTGTGTGTGTGTGTGTGTGTGTGTGTGTGTGTGGTGGGGGGAGACATGACCAGATGCATCGTTTGTCATCATCTCTCGTCTGGTGCTCGTACCTTCACCGCGACAGAAACTCACCTGGTGACGTCAGGCAGCCACTGAGCGGTGAGGCTGGGCCACTCCAGCGCGTGGGTCATCACCAGGTCGTAGAGGAAAGGTGTGTTCTTCTTCCAGATCTTGTACTCCTCGTTGATCACCCGCTCCTCCACGGCGTCATCAAAAGCCGCTGCAGGTGACGTGAACACAAACAAACAAACAAACAAACAAACAAATTCAGAGTCTGTAATACATTCAAAAGGACATTCAAGTTGTGTCCTGAGAAGTGTCTTCCTTGATAGATCCACGTTATTAACCACCACCTGCTGCAGCACCACCACCACCTGCTGCAGCACCACCACCACCTGCTACAGCACCACCACCACCACCTGCTGCAGCACCACCACCACCTGCTACAGGACCACCAGCACCACCTGCTGCAGCACCACCACCACCTGCTACAGCACCACCACCACCTGCTACAGGACCACCACCACCAGCACCACCTGCTACAGGACCAGCACCACCTGCTACAGCACCACCACCACCTGCTACAGGACCACCACCACCAGCACCACCTGCTACAGGACCACCACCACCACCTGCTACAGGACCACCACCACCTGCTACAGGACCACCTGCTACAGGACCACCACCACCACCACCACCACCACCACCTGCTACAGGACCACCACCACCTGCTACAGCACCACCTGCTACAGGACCACCACCACCAGCAGCAGCACCAGCACCACCTGCTACAGGACCACCACCAGCAGCACCACCCACCACCTGCTACAGGACCACCAGCACCACCCCACCAGCAGCACCACCACCACCTGCTACAGGACCACCAGCACCACCACCACCAGCAGCACCACCACCACCTGCACCACCACCACCACCTCCACCACCACCACCACCACCACCACCACCAGCACCACCACGTGGAGCAGGAGCCCAACATTAAAGCCCCGCTCCGCTAACATGAGAGCAGCTAACAGCTAGCCGGCTGCTTCCTAACAATGAGCGGAGAAGCCGGCGCGCCAACAACCTTCCGGTCCTCCGAGCTTTAATCATCACGTGCACACCGGCCGGCGCACTTACCGTCCTTATCAGCCATGACGTCACAGGTACACCGCTAAACACCGGCAAACGGGAGTGAATGTCAGCGCGAGCGCTCCGCAGACCGCTCCGACGCTCGCAATGGCGCCAACTCCATAGAACCCGAGCAGCCAATCAGCGGTCGCTAAAACGCGAAGCGGAAGTCGGACATATTACAACATCCGGGGACCGCCTTCCGTTTCCGTCTCGTGTCCCGGTTGTAACTTCGCAACACGCGGACGAGTCGATCAGTTAAAAACAAACTTCACAGGATGGACGACCGGCAGCTCGACCTGACGGAGGCGCAGGAAGCCGTCAAATCAAAGTACCCGCCCATCAACAAGAAATATGAATGTAAGTCTGACGTCATGATAAATATTGGATAAATAAAAAACCGCCGTCAGCTGACTCACTACTTCTAAAGCCGTCGATGTCAATGACGTGTTGTAGATAATGGGATCACATCTGTCCAGCTGACCATCATGTCACCTCGTGTTTTACTATTTCAGACCTGGATCACACAGCAGACGTACAGTGAGTTGTTGTTGTTGTTGTTGTTGTTGTTGTTGTTGTTTAAAAGGAGACTTTAATTTCTCTGTTGTTCAGTCGTCACCTCACGTTGTCTCTTCTCCTCCAAGGATCCACTCGTGGGGAGAAACTCTGGAAGAAGCCTTCGAGCAGTGCGCCATGGGCATGTTCGGCTACATGACGGACACGGAGACGGTGGAGCCGCTGGACGCCGTCAAGGTGGAGTCGCAGGGTTCGTGTTCAACATCTCCACCCATCTCCACGTCCTGCTGCTTCCGCATCCCTGAAACTAAACTGAGTGTTTATTCTCCGTGAAGGGCACGACATGGAGTCTCTTCTCTTCCACTTCCTGGACGACTGGTTGTATAAGTTCAGCGCAGACCTCTTCTTCATCCCCAGGGTGAGTTGGTTGGTTCATTTACCGTGAAATATTCCCTCTCTGACAGTACTTCTTAAAGGCTGCAGAAATATCGTTCTTCTGACAATGCAGGACGTCTCTCATGATTGTTTTATGTTCAATAGGAGGTCAAAGTTTTGCACGTCGACAGGATGCATTTCAAGATACGCTCCATCGGGTACGTTTGGTCTCTTCACACTAACACGAAGGTTCATGCCTTAAAATATATATATATAACAAAAAGTGTTGCGTGTACTTTCATCTGGAACGATACGAGAGATCATCGAGTTTAAAAGGTTTGAGTTTTGTACCAAAGACAAAAAAATAAAAGTCCATTATTTTTCTTCTGTTAAAGGTGGGGTGAAGAATTCTCTCTGGCGAAGCATCCTCAGGTGGGTCAGACAAGCCGGCGACTCCACGCCTGAAACTAACCATGACCGATAAATACGTGTTAAATAAGTTATTCTTGTTTTTCAATGCAGGGAACGGAGGTGAAAGCCATCACATATTCCGCCATGCAGATCCACGATACAGAAAAACCAGAAATATTTACCATCGTTGATATCTGACGACGCCTCCGGAGGCAGGTCGGACTCACCCGCTCCGATGGAGCTGGAAAATCGGCGAAGACGATTTAAATGGATTTTTTTTTTTATGTATCGGAGGCGCCGATTATTCATTTGTAAAATCAGGTTTTCTGCCGGACTATTTACTGTGTAGTTTTCTGGCAGATTACAGATTAGTTAAAAATCACAAAACCTGAAATATAAATCAGACCTCTGATTTACAGACCTGCTTACCTAAAATCAGCAGTAAGAAAGTCTGGTTTAAAGAGACGTAATGTTTTTTGTTTTACATATTTGTCAGATTTTACTCGCTTTTGGAAAGTGATTCTTATTTATCACGAATTTTAAATTGTATTGATGCCTTATAAATCATTGTAAATAAATCTAATGTTTATTTTTTTTCTTGTGGGACTGATTCAATGGTTGCGCGTTCTTTGAATTAAAAAAATCTCACTTTTTAATATTTCTGCTGTGGTGTGGTCATTCGGGGGAATGTTATGAATAAATATGGATTATGCATTAACGTGAATAAATTGTTCAAAACGCAGACTTCTGTACACAGACTTAATATTTCCGTACAAATATTTGAGAGACTTGAAGAAGGATGCCGCAAATATGTTCAGACATTTATACAACACGGGAAGCTTTTAGAAAGCAAAAATGATCAGCTGTTATTATTATTAAAAATATATATATATATATATAATATTGATATTTGCAAATTAGTATTTGTTCGTGGATTGTAGTAAATTCTGCACATTTGTAGATCATATTTTTTATAGATTTGTACATTTTTTTCGGTCTTTATTCTAATTTCTGTCCATGCAGAGCTGGCACTTCTTCTTTATAAGATGATGTTTGAAAAAATGTTCAAACATTAAAAAATGTTTAAACATTAAAAAATGTTCAAACATTAAAAAATGTTTAAACATTAAAAAAAATGTTTAAACATTAAAAAAATGTTTAAACATTAAAAAAAAATGTTTAAACATTAAAAAAATGTTTAAACATTAAAAAAAATGTTCAAACATTAAAAAATGTTTAAACATTAAAAAAAAAGTTTAAACTTGCTCCCCAGGATTTAATTTAATTAAATTAAATTAATTTATTTTTGGACTCCCTCCTTCGCGTCTCCGTCGGTGACGTCACGGTCTCCTCCTGAGCTCCTTCCTCCATCACACTCAAATGCAGCTGCGCCATTCCTCCTTTGTCTCCTGAGGACTTACAGCGGACGGGCACCGGCGGGCCTTTGTTTCTCTCTGCGCTCCGGATACGACCTGCAGCTTCTTTTTTTTAAATTTCCTTATTTAGAGAAAAGAAAGAAAAGAAAGGACCGTTTTGCTCAGAAGTGACCGGAAGCTTCGTGTGAGCGGATTATTGCAGTATGAGCCTCGCGCATGTCGACGATCCCGAGTCTGCCGCCATAAAATCGAGTCCGCCGCAGAAGAAACTCAAAATGGAAGACACGAAGTACCTCCCGGAGCTCCTGGCCGAGAAGGACAGCCTGGACTCGTCCTTCACGCACGCGATGAAGCTCATTTCTGCAGGTATGGCCGGATGCTCGCGAGCTCGGTCGTGCTAACGCAGGCTAGGTGACGGTAGCTCGGCGCGAGGCCTGCTGGGCTTTTCTTCTTCTTCTTCTTCTTCGGCCGCGAACAATGGCGCAGGAACACGTGGTGGCGGTGTGGAGGAAACCCTCCTCATGGAGCTTTTAACGCTGCTCGTTCGTGTAAACGGAGTTTCAGCCTGTTCGGTAGAATAATTATGTTCGTGTGGAAGAAGAAGAAGAAGAAGAATCGATGTTTCTGAACAGCTCGAGAGTTCATTGATTGACGTCGACGAAGCATGCTGTGTGTGATTGACGGGTGTTGGAAGTGATCCCGGTTTACAGGCTGCTTCAATTTCATCGGAACCATTTTTTCCCCGTTTCTTTTTAATTTAATTTGTATTATTTTTGTGTGAACCCGTGAACGCACCACGCTAATGAACTTGTTCTTCCGCAGAGATCGAAAGGATCCAGAAAGGAGAACCGAAGAAAGAACCGGAGAAGGAAACCTATCTGGACCTGTTTGCTACCAGGAATCTGAAGCTCAAAGAGCGAGTTCTGATCCCCACCAAGCAGTACCCCAGGGTGAGCCCCCCACACCTCCCCCACACCTCCCCCACCCCAGCTGTGGCTGGTGATGAATGGACTTCATGGGGTTTTAATGGGACGTTATCGGTGGTTTTCTGGGTCACTGCTCGGCTTTTTAACCATAAACACGATTTGCACAAAAGCCCTTGATTTAAAATCCCACACATTAAACCCACAAACGTGTGATTGCACGACAAATATAGTCCAAAACCACTGAAGACAGGAGGGGCGGAGCCAGTATATTAACATGAAATATGTCCTGCAGGTCAACTTCGTGGGAAAACTTTTGGGACCTCAAGGCAGCACGATCAAGAGACTCCAGGAGGAGACCGGGGCGAAGATCTCCGTTCTGGGGAAAGGATCCATGAGGGACAAGAACAAGGTTCGTACAGAAAAGTTGTCTTTGTGGCTAAAGATGTTTTTTTTGTGTGTGTGTGTAAAACTATAAATATTTATTTTCACGTGTGCTTTCAGGAGGAAGAACTCAGAAAAGGCGGCGAGGCGAAGTACTCTCACCTGACCATGGAGCTGCACGTGTTCATCGAGGTGACGGCGCCCATCCCGGAGGCGTATCTGCGGATGGCTCATGCCATGGAGGAGGTCAAGAAGTTCCTCATCCCGGTACGTGAACCTCCTGACGGAAACATTTTGTGCTTTTCAAACTCAGACATCCACATAATGTCCCTCTCTGGCGACTTCACAGCGACGTCGTATATGTTTGACGGATTTTTTTTTTTCTGATTTTTATAGGAACCTGGTGAGCATGACCCGTACATGGATCCTCACTTCCTGAATGGATCCCAGGATGGTTCAGGCCGGGGCCGAGGCGGTCATCTAGGAAGGGGCAGAGGTGGACCACCTGGTGCCGGAGGCCCGAGGTGGGAATTCTACACACCTTCTACTATAAAACACCGATAACGCGCTATATTGTCCCATTATGCGACTGCTCACGTGTTACAACCCGTCTGGTTTTGTTTTCGTCTCCACAGGGGGCGAGGAATGCCACGTGGGGCTCCACGGGGAGCGATGAGGGGAGGTGCTCCGCGGGGAGGACCGGGACGGGGCAGCGCTCCCAGGGGGGCACCCTCCGGCAGGGGTGGACTACCTTCTGCTCCTTCTAGAGGAGGCTCGGCTCCGCGCTCGAGACCACCTTCGGCGGGGGCTCCGAGGATGCTCCAGTCGGCGGGCATGTCTCACCAGCAACACCAGGGTCCTTCGGCGTCACAGGCCAAACCCGACGGCTACGAGGACTACGTAAGTTTCACGTCACGTGAATCGTCTCCGTACACCCGTTTTTAAACAATAGTTTTAATCCACGGGACTATTTGTTTTCCTTCCAGCCTCCTTATGAAGAATCCTATGCAGAGCCTTCGTATGAGGGATATGATAATTATTATAATCAGCAGTCTGCACCTGCGTAAGTCAGAATTTATTTGCGTGACCCGTCTTGTCTATTTTAAACCGAGTGTGTTTTTATCAAAGCTTTTCTTCACAATCTGCCTTCAGGGATACTGAATATTATGATTACGGACACGGTGAAGCACAAGATACATCATACGAGTCCTACGGTGAGTTGTTGGTTGTTGTTTTTAAACCCATGAAATGACCTCAACTTCCTCACCTTAAAAACAAGAACTAAGTGATGTTTCGTGTCCCTCTGTGTCTCTCTGTGTCCTGTCCTTGCAGCTCAAGACGATTGGGACAACTCGTGGTCCAACTCCGGCGGTGGAGGCAAAGCCCCCCAATCGAGGCAGCAGAAGGGATCGTACCGAGAGCATCCATATGGAAGATACTGAACGACTACCGGTAGAGAGTTGCCATGGCAACTGTCTCCGATTGTAACTCGCTTAACTTTTTCACAAGTAATTTCCCTCTTGTTTGTTCCCTTTTTTATGGTTTATTTTATTTTTTTAAACTCCGTAGAGTCGTTTTGTTGGATGTATCATAGTGTGCCAGAGGAGAAATTTGAGCGTAAAGTTTTTTTTTTTTAATTGTTAATCTATTACCATTTACTGTTTTTCAGTTACGTAGCTAAAGGTCTCAGTGACACAAACCTAACAAAGGAACACGAGTGACATTTTAGTGCTATTTGATGGTTCTCATTTCAGTTAATGGTTCCTGAACAAATTGTGATTGTGGCGATAAACTCTTCTCACATAGGCTGCATTTTAAAAGTCCTTCAGGACTGGACAAAAATTATTCACGCCTCGATGTAAATTTCCTCCAAACTAAAACGGATGTAGTTACAAACTCAAATGTAGAATCGTATCCTATTTGTTGTTACACTACAAATCTAGTTTTTTGTAAAGTTACTAAATCTCCTAAAATATTGTAAAACTCAATTTGACAAAGAATAAAAGAATCTATTTTTGCCGCCTTTTTACAATTGGTTTATCACGAAAATCTATTACTTGCAAAATCCCGCTGATCGATTAATTCTTGTAAAGCTTGAAGGATTAACAATCCTTACTGTGTGTAAGGAAGGCTGCAGCCGATCAATATTTTGTACATAACCCTAGGACAACTGTGTATGCTTTAAGTCGTGCCGTCTCCAAAATGCTTAATGCTTGTGTTCCCTTTGACTAAATAGGATACTAAATATATCCCAAAATGTTTTTCTGCAGTGCGTGTTTCAATAAAGTTTCTAGTTTCTTTTTAATCAATCTAAACATGGTATTTTGCCTTTGTTGTCCTCAGTGGTTCTCAACAATGCTGAATAAGCTGTATGTACACACGGCAGCCTGATTTTGTTTTGTTTTTTTAAAACAAAAAGTGTTTTTACAATGAGCTCATCCTCTTCGTCTGGTTTCAAAACGTACCTAAATGCCACTTGTAATGCCCCAAAAAAAGAAAAGAAAAAGAAAATAATAAAGCTCATCATTCCTTATGTGCTGCCAAATACATGTTTGACTTGAGAATGCTTGAACATGTATTGTCATTAACATTTAGTTTAGTGTATCTCTTCAAGCTCTTTTGAGAGCAAGTGTATCATCAGCCACTTGAAATAACTGAATTTCAACAGTATTTCAAATCAAGCTTGCAGGGATCTTACTTGACTTTGATGCAAAGTCATGCTGGCTGGTTTTTATAAAAGAAAAATATCGCAGAGGAGAGGATTCTAAAAGCCTAAAGATCGCCACAAGAAGGTAAAACTAACCCCAACACTCATTTGTTAGATTTTTGTTTTATTTTTCTGTGCAAAACATCCAAGTAATGCAAGTCATCCAAAACATATCAAAAACATTGAAGTGCAAAATTATGCTATCAGTAGTTATTCCGAGCAAAATAAGCCGTACAAAACAATCACATGTGGTTGTGATGCAACTCTTGCTCAAATAAAACCAATAATTGTCCATTCATTTCACTCAATACTTACCTATTTCCATCTTGATAATTTCTATAGACTGTAGATTAATGAAAATTAGTAGCTGCATTCAAAGCGTTAAAACATCCCATTGGTGGAAAAAAAAAAAAAAAAAAAAAAAACCTTCAGCTTGAGTTGCATGATACTTTTGTAGTATGAAATTAGTTTTGCATGTGTCGCCCTCTTTGTGCATGTCGGTACCGGTGTGTCCGAGATCTCATTTCTTTTTCTCCTCTCAGGTTGTCAGAGAACTGCGTAGGTGCAGTTGATACTTTGAAGTCCAGCCTACCGGACCTTTTAAAGGTCAGTAAAAACATGAACATAAATGTTTCCATTGAATTTTACTGCCGAGATGATTAAAACTAAAATGTTCTGTCTTTTAACAGGTCCGTTGAAACCGCCTGGAAAGATCAGAGGCCTAGAGGTGTCTCTGAGACGTTTTATTTTTAATCAAAAGTAATCCCTCAAGGAATTTGTCCAGTATTTTAAAAAGAAAAGAGAAAGGAGCGTTCGACATCACTCCTGAGAAGATACTTTTTTATTATTATTAAAGATATTGCTGTAGTATTTAATAGGAAGTATGTTGGTTTTTTTAAGTGTATGTTTTGTATGACCATCATGTAATGGTAGACTTTTTTTATGGAATAAGTGGAAAGTATTTTTTTACATTTTAATCTAACAGCCTTTTATGGAAGAACTGAAAATAAATAAAACAATTCTGTAAATGTTTTTTTTGCAGTTTTCTTCTTTTAAGATCTAAAAATGCTTCTTTCTTTTCTTTTTTTTTTTTTACATGTGACTGAATCTCGTGTCTGATTCAGTCACATGGGGGGTTGTAAATATTACATCAGACTACATTCATCATGCAGTTTCAATGTTCATTCTGGTCCCAAATTATTTGTATATTTAACATTATCCACACAAATATGTATTGTTAATGAAGTTATGGAGTTGGGTGGAGCACTAGTGGTGACCTGGAAATTCTGATCTGGGTTTCATAGCAAGCAAATCATCAACAAACTGGTTTGTTAATTTGATCCCATGGTTTAAAAATAATAGCTCTTGTGTGTTTTGCACGCTGAATCCAAATATATTATCAGACTAACACTTATGTCCTGGTGATACAAATATTTGCATCCTTTTGGTCAGTGGGAGGCAGTAATTGAAACCATATTCAAACTAATAGGCTGAAACGCACAAAACAACAAAAGTTATTTCATGGCACTTAAATAATAATACACTTTTTTTTTTGTATAGCACACTTCATACAAGAAATGCAGCTTAAAGTGTTTTACAGCAAGAGAATTACACGCAGTGTTTCACATAAAAACATAAATGAACATTTAAAAATAGAAAAGAAATTAGATGCGTAAGAAACTGATAAAATGAAACACAAATAGAGTTAAAATATACAATAAGCAACATGCATTTTAAAGGCGTGATCGTTCAAGTACGAGAAAGCTTCAAGAGTACTTAAAGTTCTACACTTAACACATTAAAGTACTCAGCAGAACTTTACAGCATCAGACAAACAACAATTCAACAATTCCCACCTAAACTAGGAGGGAAAAACTCAGGTGGGCGGAGCATCTGTCAACAGAACCAGGCTCAGAGGTGGGCGGGGCATCTGTTAACAACCAGGCTCAGAGGTGGGCGGGGCATCTGTTAACAACCAGGCTCAGAGGTGGGCGGGGCATCTGTTAACAACCAGGCTCAGAGGTGGGCGGGGCATCTGTTAACAACCAGGATCAGAGGTGGGCGGGGCATCTGTCAACAGAACCAGGCTCAGAGGTGGGCGGGGCATCTGTCAACAGAACCAGGATCAGAGGTGGGCGGAGCATCTGTCAACAGAACCAGGATCAGAGGTGGGCGGGGCATCTGTTAACAACCAGGCTCAGAGGTGGGCGGGGCATCTGTCAACAGAACCAGGCTCAGAGGTGGGCGGGGCATCTGTCAACAGAACCAGGCTCAGAGGTGGGCGGGGCATCTGTCAACAGAACCAGGCTCAGAGGTGGGCGGGGCATCTGTTAACAGAACCAGGATCAGAGGTGGGTGGGGCATCTGTCAACAGAACCAGGCTCAGAGGTGGGCGGGGCATCTGTTAACAACCAGGCTCAGAGGTGGGCGGGGCATCTGTTAACAACCAGGCTCAGAGGTGGGCGGGGCATCTGTTAACAACCAGGCTCAGAGGTGGGCGGGGCATCTGTTAACAACCAGGATCAGAGGTGGGCGGGGCATCTGTCAACAGAACCAGGCTCAGAGGTGGGCGGGGCATCTGTCAACAGAACCAGGATCAGAGGTGGGCGGAGCATCTGTCAACAGAACCAGGATCAGAGGTGGGCGGGGCATCTGTTAACAACCAGGCTCAGAGGTGGGCGGGGCATCTGTCAACAGAACCAGGCTCAGAGGTGGGCGGGGCATCTGTCAACAGAACCAGGCTCAGAGGTGGGCGGGGCATCTGTCAACAGAACCAGGCTCAGAGGTGGGCGGGGCATCTGTTAACAGAACCAGGATCAGAGGTGGGTGGGGCATCTGTTAACAACCAGGCTCAGAGGTGGGCGGGGCATCTGTCAACAGAACCAGGCTCAGAGGTGGGCGGGGCATCTGTCAACAGATCCAGGCTCAGAGGTGGGCGGGGCATCTGTCAACAGAACCAGGCTCAGAGGTGGGCGGGGCATCTGCCTGGAGAGGAGAGCAGAGAGAGAAAAGGACAGCATAGAGATCCAAGACATGAGCTGTCAATCACAGAGCAGAGACATGCAGCTCCAAAAGTTAGAATATAAATAATACATAAATAAATGAGCCACAACTACTGACAGAGATCAGAGATCAGAGATCATCAGCCGGTTCTCACCTCCTTCGTGCGGCGGACTGAATGTGCGGAATGTCCCTTTAAGTGATTCTCCTCCCACAGCTCCACAACATCCGCGTCCATCAGAGGCCACTTTCACATCAACAATGAGCGGCTCCGCCGATATCAGTGGAAATAAACAAGCCGGTAACGGAACGCATGTCGTGACCATGCGTCGTGTTTAGGTCGGTTTCCGTGCAGCGGAGCAGCAACTGACGCGGGACAGCGCGCGCGTCCGCCGGTGAGTCCGCGTGTCCCCGTCCGGCCTGCGCGCTCGGTTTGCGGCTAGTTAGCTGGTGAGACAGAGACACCGAGTTTAGGCCGCGATCTCCGTATTAAACCGGGTCCACGCTGTTTTCGCCTTGCGCCTCATGTTTTGTGATGTAAACGGCTCTGGAGACGCGGTGACCCGGGAGGGAACCTCCCGGTGCAGCTGCTCGGCCTGCGCGCAGCGACAGCTGCAAAAAACATGCACCATATTATGGAAAGCTATTTGGAGCTAACGCAAACTGTTGGTGATGAATGTTTCTGAGGGAGACTTTCTGCACACCGTTTGTCTTTGGAGGTGTTTGGTACTGACGTTTGCAAATGTGTGTTTATGTTCAGCTTGTTTTTGCTCTTTTGCACCAATCACTTTTATTATTATTATTATTATTATTATTATTATTATTATCTCAGTCTGATCCACTCGTTGACCCAAGATATAATTCCCATAACTAACTAGCTGCCAGTAAATTATACCATGTAGTAGATAGACAGATCATTTATTAATCCCACGAGGGTACATTGTTTTGCAACAGCAGCAATATAAAAAGGTTCAGGGCAAAGCAATAAACATGACAATAAAAAACAGAGGTAGTAAAAATATATTAAATGTAAAAATGCACATTATATACAAGTAAAAATAGAATAATATTAAATTAAAGTGCAACGGTGTTATTGATGTAACATTGTGGATTCAGACCTCAAATCTGAACATCCATATTAAGACTATAAGATTATAAAATCAGCCGACTATCACCTGAAGAATATATCGAGGATTAGAGGACTTGTGTCTCGACAGGATCTGGAAAAACGTGTCCACGATGCATTAATGTCACGGTGTGTCCACGGGTGAAGAACGTGGACTTCCTGTCGAACACAGAATCCACTTTAAAATCCTGCTGTTGGTCTATAAAGCTCTGAATGGTTCTTTTCTGATCGGCCGCTTCCTTGAAGAACCGTCCCGACCCGGCGGGTCGTGTGCCGGTCCACTTCCTGTTCCCAGAGTTCAGTTTTTCTGCTCCACATATCCGGAACAAAGTCCCAGAAAGCTGCAGGTCTGCTGAGACTCTCAGATCCTCTAAATCAAGACGGGAGACTTTTGTGTTTGCTGCCGTTCACTGAACCAGATTTCAGGATGTCTTAAACTGCGCAGTAACTTTGATCCTATTTTTAGCTCGTTTAATGTTTTAATCACTTGTTCTTAATGGTTTTTAAATGTCCTTTTCTTTTGCTTTACGTTTTAATGGTTTTACGTGAAGCACTTTTAATTCCCTAATGTTGAAAAGTGCTCTACATCTGCTTGCCTCGCCGTACGGACTGATTGAAATCATTTACACTCATTACATGCGACTAATTTGTTGGATATTGTGTATTTACGGCCTCCAATAAACAGGGACAAAAAGCAGGAGAGAGATCAGTGAAGAACCTGCTCAGAGAAGTGATCTGTGGTCTGCGATGGCCGGTGGAAGGAGAGGAGCCAATCGTACAACGTACTGCAGACCTCCACTGAGCGGTGAACCGGGCTCGGTCAGTAATGGAAACCACACCACCAGTTCCCCCGTCACGGGGGTCCGATCCCGAACCAGGTCAGTCGGGCTCTGCTGCGCGATTCCCTGATCGCACCACGTAGTCTGCAGCCCGATGCTTCGCCTCCGGCGTCGGTTCTGTGGTGACGAAAACGCCTCACGAGTGGTTCTGTGTGCAGGAACGGGTCGGGAACCTGCATGTCCAGCCCGCCGCTCGCCGCGCAGACCGTGGTTCCTCTGAAGCACTGTAAGATCCCCGAGTTGTCCGTGGATCGAAACGTGTTGTTCGAGCTTCACCTGTTCTTCTGCCACCTGATCGCCCTCTTTGTCCACTACGTCAACATCTATAAGACGGTGTGGTGGTACCCGCCGTCTCACCCGCCCTCACACACATCACTGGTGAGCGCCGATCATCACGTCCATTATAGTTTCAGCATTATAGATCGCTGTATTTCTGACCAAGATAAGTCCGTTTTATTTATAAATACCAGAATGAGACCTTCGGTTCGGATAAAGAACGATTCTCCGTAAAAACCCTTTAACAGGTAAACAAATGGACGAAACCTCAGAAGGAGCCGCTGAGTGTCGTGTATCCATGAAACACCTCCACAGTCAATTTACAGGAAGTTGTAGCTTGATTGTAAACCGATATGAAGAATAGGATTTGAGGAGGATTTGAGGAGCTTGTTTTGTAATTTGCACATGTTGCTGATGGGATGTCAATATTATTCTTTCCAGAACTTTCATCTTATTGATTATAACATGCTGGTGTTCACAATCATCATCCTGGCCAGGAGGTTAATTGCAGCAATTGTTAAAGAGGTAAGGATTTTATTCTTTTTTTTGACTGTACTTTGTGTCTCTTGCGGATCTTTGATGGAGGTTCTGGGTTGAATAAAGATTTAATGTCAAAAGAGTATCGTTGAATTTGACTCTTTCTCCCTCGCCTCTCGTCCAGGCCTCCCAGAGTGGGAAGCTGTCCTTCCCTCACTCCATCTTTTTGGTGATGGCGCGGTTTGCGGTGTTAACGCTGACGGGCTGGAGTCTGTGCCGCTCCCTCATTTACCTCTTCAGAACCTACTCTGTCCTCAGCCTGCTCTTCCTCTGCTACCCGTAAGTTTCCAGGAAAAAACAAAGATGCTCGTATTCATACCGGCTACATCGGACGAGGCGGTTGTTGTTGTTGTCTTCTAGTTTTCTCACCGTCGAGGTCTCCGTCCAGTCACGTGTCCAACATGAACCTTCCTCCCTCTGATGAAATAGTTGTCATGTTGTCTACACGCTCTGTTGGAGTTGGAAGTTTCTATTTTAAACTTTGTGTTTGTGCTTCCTGTCACCGATCAGTCGCTAGTTTTGATTCGTTAAGACACCAAATGAGTCTGAAAACAAATGTGTGGTTTACCAAAGATGGTGCGTACCAAGATTTAAAGAACAAAAGTAAACATTGGCCTCTTGTTTGGTTCCTGTTACCTCCTGAACATTTGATCAAAGTGCTTTGGGTTATGAAATATTTACAACTTAATGCAGTTTGAAACGGAGCTTGAATGATGAACCCTCCGTTTCCTGGACATTGTTTGGATGCTATTATCAACACTTCCTGCGTTTGCAGATGTTTCCAACGTGGATGTCTTTAGGAAACCGCTTCGCTAGCAGCTTACAAACAGGAAGTTCAACATGAATACCATAAAAAGGACGACGTGTCATAGTTTCTGTAACAGCAGGGTTGTGAATTGATAAGAGAAAGACTCGGTAGAAGTGCCGTCTTTGCTTTCCACAGGTTTGGGATGTATATTCCGTTCTTCCGGCTGAACTGCGACTTCCGGCGAGCCGGTCCGTTCTCGCCCATCGCCAGCATCGGCTCCAAAGAGGTGGGCAGCGTGGGGCGGGGCAGGGACTACCTGACGGTGCTGAAGGAGACGTGGAAGCAGCACACCAGCCAGCTGTACGGCGTCCAGGCCATGCCGACGCACGCCTGCTGCCTCTCGCCAGACCTCATCCGCAAGGAGGTGGAGTACCTGAAGATGGACTTTAACTGGAGGATGAAGGAGGTGCTGGTCAGCTCCATGCTCAGTGCTTACTACGTGGCGTTTGTGCCCGTCTGGTTTGTTAAGGTGAGAAACTCTTAATTGTAACTTTTGTTTGTTGTTTTTAGCTTTGATGTTGTTTAATGACTGCCGGTGTGATCTCCGTCAGAGCACCCAGTATGTGGACAAGCGCTGGTCTTGCGAGCTGTTCATCCTGGTGTCGGTCAGCACGTCGGTCATCCTCATGAGGCACCTGCTGCCGCCTCGATACTGCGACCTGCTTCACAAAGCTGCAGCTCACCTGGGCTGCTGGCAGAAAGTGGACCCTTCGGTCTGCTCCAACGTCCTCCAGCACATGTGCGTCCCGCTCTTTGTTTATTCGCCGGGCTTAAGATCCGATCCGAGTCGTTTCGGTCAAATCTCACTCTGCTTCTTGTTTTTCTTTTTTGCACAGATGGACTGAAGAGTACATGTGGCCGCAGGGCGTCCTGGTAAAACATAATAAGAATGTGTATAAGGCCATGGGCCACTATAATGTTGCAGTCCCATCAGATGTGTCCCATTATCGCTTTTATGTGAGTATCTTCAAATGAACCGACATGTTTCTTTTTCATGATATAATTGAACGAAGCGGACCTCTTGACTGACGCCATTCTGTCCCGCTCCTAGTTTTTCTTCAACAAGCCTTTACGAATATTGAACATACTCATCATCCTGGAAGGTGCCATGATATTCTACCAGCTGTACTCGCTGATATGCTCAGAGAAGTGGCATCAGACGATATCGCTGGCCCTGATTCTCTTCAGCAACTACTACGCCTTCTTCAAGCTCCTCAGAGACAGAATAGTCCTCGGGAAGGCCTACTCGTACTCCAACAGCTCGTCAGACCAGAAAGTTAGTTAGACTTTAAGTCATTTCTGGTCACACTCAACATTGGAACAAAACAAACATGCCTAAGAGCCCTGTATTTTTTCTACAGACTGCATTTTGTGTCACATTTTTGTTCTGATCTGCCATAATAAAAATAAATATTTTTGTATTACTTTAAAGATTGTTTTGGTTTTTCTTAAAATTTGTCCCAGATGAGTGTATAGCACCTAAAACTGCTGCATTCAATGACATCAATCAAACTCCATTCATTCACTTTCTAATCTAAAAATTACTGTCTCTAACCCCTAAAAATACAGTTGCATGAAACAACACATCTGCGCTATGAATATTTGCTCCCGTTCGATGTGTGGAAGCATTTCAAGATGTCAGAGCTCACCTTCGTTTCTCTCCAGAAAAGCGATAGAAACCGATGCACTGTGTTTGGAGATGGAGGAAGTCACTACTGCAGCATGTGCTGCCCTCAGACTGGACATCTACCTGCACTCTCATCGGAGCGGGATCTTTCTGGGCTCCGGGAGTCCAGCTGGATTTCGTTGGATTCATGCAACCAGACAGTGGAGAGAACCACAGAGCCAAAGACAGTATGACAACAGGCCGAACCGGCTGGGTTGTACTCGTGTCCACGTCACAGGGAAAGTTCATAATCTAAGAAGGGGATTTCCCCTCAGGTAATGAAAGGCACGAGGGTTGTGAGGACAGATGGAGAACTTTGGCGCCACCGTGTGGCCGGTGTGTGTGTTGTATCCTCAGGTCCTGAGTGACTGAGGAACCAAACGCTCTCGGGTATAATAGAGCTCATACAGTCTGTGGGATATTTGCAAAGAGCGACCACGAGCTGAGGGGCACCTTCAGCAGCACACCGCATCCGGTAAACAGTGCCCCCCCCCCCCTCTCCATGCACCCCCTCCTCCCCCCCTCCACTCCGGCATCCTACGGGGCGAACTGGCCCTTTAAGTGGGATAAAGCCGAGGCAGCTCCGAGCCGAGCGCATCGATGCCGCGCTTGGTTCCCTCCGTGTTTCGCACCGCGCCTGCAGGATCATTTAACATCACCGTGATTTTCAAAGGTCAATTCATGTGAAGGCACTTCAACGTTATTAAACCGGAGGAGGAGAAATGCGACCCGCCGGTTTGCTCTCCGGTGCGTAATTGATTCGGTAAGTCTTATTGTGACATCGTGGACGATAAATCTGTTTACGCGTCTTCTGCTTGACTGGATTTAACCATACGGTGCAACAAACTGCTGCCCACATATTGTTGTTGGTTCATAATATCTACAGAGCAGACACCGTCCCGGAGAGGGAGGCTCTCAGCGCATGAAGTTGCCGTTGTGTATGACTGTCGTGGCCATCTTTGGGTTGTGCTGAGAGGCCGGCGCGGAGCTGTGGACATCACGTCCATCACAACACGGGTTTCATCTGAACAGCCGCTCTGTGCTTCACCGGGTTCGTGGCATTCAAATCACTGGAAGACAGCAAAGGTCTCGTGAACCTCCTGAACCTCCGTGAAACTTGGTGTTTGTGTTTGTCTCGTGGATCAGGGAGGCGCCAACAACAACAACAACAACAACAATGCAGTGTTGACTTGTTCTTTAAGCCTTTTGTCTGGAAGTAATTGACATGATCTCTTCCGAGGGCTCCTGTTCTTCTGCTTAGTGCATCCACCAGCTGTCTGTGTATGTTTCAGTCATCTGGGATGGAAAAAAAAACAAAAACAAAGCCTGCTGCAGTGAAACTTTTTTGAATTTCTAGATCATTCATGTCTGAGAAATTGTTGGTTTGTCAACTGGAAAATTTACTCCAACAAGCACAGCGTTGTCTTTCAGTTCACACATCATTTTCACTTTAAGGTTGGTCTAAAAATATCCTTCATGGTTCCTGTTTCACTCCCACCAGGGAAGCAAAACCAGAGAACAGCATCCATTTCATAGCTTTCTTTTTGCAATTCAATTTACGATTTCACATTAGAGGTACGCTCTTCCTCACTGTCACTTTTTATTACATTTTTTTTCTGTGGCAGATATACTGCTGTGATTAGCAAGAGATGCTGTTAAACTAATGAAAGCATCCCTGAATGTGCAGAGTGGAGGATCCTGGGCTGCAGGACTAATTTTGGCTCAGTCCTCCACAGACTTCCCACCTTTGTTGTTTCAGGACGTCCTGCTCACCAGCCAGGCTGTGCCTCTTTGTCCTGTTGAAAGAAAAGAAAAGAAAAAGAAGAAGAAGAATAATGGAAGACAAACGCAAGAAGCGGAGCCCGAAGGTGTCTCTCCCCCAGCCGCCTCCTCCCCCCATCAACCCCCGCAAGCTCTCCGTCCTGCCTGCCAGCAAAAGTGCCACCTTCTCCCTCGGCCTGCCGCAGCCTCCCTCCCCGAAGAACAGAGGCAAGTTTAAGAGATCCATAGGAGCACCAGGACAGCCCAAGGAGGCGTTCGCAGCCGTCGTCGCTCCACCAAAGATCACCAGGTCGGTGTTCAACAGCAGGAAAGAGAAAGTGTATGTTGTGGAGAAGGTTGTGGTGCTTTTAGAGTAATTGTCATTGATATTACAAAATATTGTTGTGTTGCATTGTTTTTGTCTGTCAGACCCCACAAAGAGAAGCCCCGGGCCCCCCAGCCAGCAGGGCCCAGCAAAGTCGTGCAGTCTTCCCCGCTGCAGCACTCCTTCCTCACAGATGTCTCGGATGTGAGAGAGATGGAGGGAGGCCTCCTCAACCTCCTCAACGACTTCCACTCAGGCAAACTGCAGGCTTTCGGTAAGACAAGCTGGAGGTGTCGGGCCGGCGGGGGGGAAGACTCTGTTACAGGCTGAAAACAAAAGCAGCTGAAAGGCGTCTTTGTTATGTGACTGAAATCGAATATCCGTGGTGCTATTTTTTTTTTTTTACTGATGTACTTCCGTAGAAATACTTTTGACTTTGCTGCAATCACAAGAGATTACAAAACTGTGTCCCGGTCGACGTCCCACCGGTATGGTTTCATCTTGGTTTCCAGGTAAGGTGTGCTCCTTCGAGCAGCTGGAGCACGTGCGTGAGATGCAGGAGAAGCTGGCGCGGCTGCACTTCAGCCTCGACAGCCACGTGGAGGAGCTCTCGGAGGACCAGAGGAAGTGCGCCTCCGACCACAGCCTGGAGCACCTGCTGTGTAACGTAAGCAGGAATCGCAGTTAAGCGCGAAGGTCAAAGGTCATCGGCCTGTGCACGTTGAAAGTCGAATGTAACCCGGCGCAGCGTCAGAGGGCCTTGAGAGAGTTTCTATTGTTGGTGTGGAGTGGCTCCTAGTGACCCACGCCCCCCGGGGCTGGTATGCTCACTGCGGGGAAGTTGCAGTGCTATTTGTGAGGGAGGTGAGAAAAAGCCTTCATCTCATTGCAGATACTGCTGCCAGGAATACTTGCTCCCTGCAGATGGTCTGTGAAGAGACTTTCCTTCATTTGGATAAAGAGAGGAAGTTGATCATTTGCTTTTGTAAACACTTGACGGGAGTTTAATTCAAATATTGACCAGACACGCGCACGCCGTTACGTAACAACGGCCACATGTCCAGATTAGAGTCCCGTTGTACCACGTCGCTTTCTAGTTATGTGCTGTCGTTTTGTTTTCAACACACCTCTCATCCATTTACTCATTTGTTTCTGCAGCTGGAGGAGCTCAGCACCTCCATGTATCCTTTCCGGGCTGAATGGCTATTTATGGGAGTCACCCCGCTCTCCGACAGCGGACTCTGGCCTTCAATGATCCGTGTTCAGTGTGCGTGTGAATCCTTAATGTGTCCGTGTTCAGACAAAAGCTCCACTTGGCCGAGAACCAGGACCTGCCCAAGACATCTGGTCCCTGACGGAGCGAGGTGTACGGGGACGGCGACCACACAACCCGTCTTCTCCCGACGTTTAACAAGTCCGGGTTGCCATGGCAACGATCCAGCTGCCTTAGTAACAGCATGGAAAGATCCCACAGGAGGAGGAGGGATGGGGATGGGGAGGGATGGGGAGGGGGGGGGGCGTCTTTCCATTTGGTCAGTGAAGCCGAGGGAACAATACATCGACTCAAAGCAGCAGAGCATTAAACCAACACGAAAATCATAAACCCCTCATTCATAGCACAAAAAAAAAAAAAATGAGCAGGTGGTTTACGAACAGGAATGTGAGGAATACATTTCATGTTAAAAAGCTTTGAACATTTTCTTGGCTTCAGTGAGTAGTTACATCATTCGTGAAGAAATAAATGGATCCAGGCGAGTGTAGTCGTCCGCTCTCTGTTCTCCGGGACCAAAAAAAAAAAAATAAGCACATTTCATGAGTGTTTGAAGAATTTATACTGTTTCACATTATTGCCTGCATAATTTTAAGATGGTGCATGTGTCTGGAAGCAAAGGTAAACAATTTGCACCAAATTAAAGTAGCAGACGTAGACTACCGGGCCCTTTTGACCACACCACTGTGGTCAGAGCAGAAGTTTTAAGGGAGTTTTGCTGTTGTTCTGAATGCACTCCCTCATTTTTATACCTTTGCTAAAAGTTTGTTGCCGGAAAACAGACTGGATTTAACAAACACTTGTTGTTCGTTCTTGTAACTGCATTTTGAAGGGGCCGCGTGAGCATGTACAAGATGTTATGTTTGATTATCTTATCAGTGAACTGCCGATATGATGTAGTTCAGCGGCTGTATTGGTTGCTTGCCTTCAGGCCTTTTTGAACGAGGGCTCAGTCGCAGCTTTTCCTCCAAGCACAAGCTCGTCCACCCTGCTGCTGAAAGAGCTGTAAAAAAAACAACCTGAACCGTCACGTGTGCAGTAGGTCATACAGGGAGCGTGTGCAGTGGCATGCAGCTGGCATGAATCTCTGTACAGTGTGATTTCAAAGTGGCAGCTACTTTCATAAAAGTTAAGGGAGTCAGATTATTTGTGTTTATTGAACTCCAAACCGGGCAGTGGACTGTGGCCATCATATTTAATCCCCCGACAAGCCAATTAGTGTTCAATATGAAACATGAAATCGTTTAGTTATTAAAATCCCGACTTATTTTTTTACTGCTTGCTAACCCTACCTCTTTTTCAAGGCCTTGGAATATGTGAAACATTTCTCAGTGTGGTTTCTCCATCGAACGTCGTTCAGTCAGCTGTTCTGTTATTTTACATGTGGTGGTGGTGGTGGTGGGGTGTCATCAGCAGAAAGCTAGTTGACGCTTTACACAACATGCCATATTGATTAGTTGCAGTCAAAATATATATATATACATATATATTAAAAAAAAAGTTGAGAAAAGTCTCATGTATTCGGTAACTGCACCCTTCAATAAAGGTAAATTAGGTAACTTAAAAGGTATTTTACTGTGTGTTTTCTTGGATAGAATTTAATTCACATTTTAGCTTGAAAAATAATAAAATGCAACTGTTGAGATTTGATATTAAAAGCTACGTTCAACATCCCTCCAGCCCATTTCTAAAACCTTGAATGAGACACACTGAAGTCAGTTTTACAGAAATAAAACCGTTTATTTATAGATCTCTTTGCTCTTGTTCACAAACAAGTGCGATATAATTTAACAACAGATGAGTTACAAGGCTACTTGAAGACTGGCACTATAACCGAGACAGAATCAGACCGCGGCCGTCGCCGTTTCTCAGGCAACCGCAGGAGTAAAACTTTCCTTTCACGCTGTTCCTGTCCAGGAGCAACACGAGGCATCCGGGCGCACACACACATCTCCTTCACAAAAATAGAAACAGCTCTGATCCTGCCAGTAAGTTTTGGTCATGCAAAAAACAAAAACAGACAGTACCAACTCACATCATTAATATAACTTTTAAACCATTACACAATAGATAAATTATAGCTGTACCATCATACATACAGATTTAAGCTAATACTGTGCAAATACACGTGAGCTGTACAAAAGTATTTTGTACTATTCTTGTTAATCTCAATTCACAATTCTTCAAATAAACTACATTAAACATTTTTAAAAATATCACATCACATTTGATGAAACAGCAAAAAATATACACCTTTCGGGTCCCCGTGTTCGTCCTCTTGTTGTTGTGCATTTCAATTTTACATTCTGCAATAGAGTCTCTGATTTGTCTACAGTACATGTATCGAGTATGGAAACAAAACAAAACAAAAAAATCAATGACAATCATAGGATGGGTTAAATGTAAAACTCATGACGTCCATCATGATAATGAGCTATGTTCAAAGTGCAAAGAGCAGGTTGGGTATGTGTAAGACCTGATGTCGGTATCTTCCAGCTGTCCATGCTTCTGTACCAGAGGAAATCTCACTGAGATAAGAATAAGAGCTCCTAATCGTTAAGGACTTTCTCTTTATTGATATAAAAGTGCAGGCACTATAAGAAATGTAGAACATCTCTGTCTTCAAGTAAGATCAGTGTTAATGTTGTTCTCCTCCAACATCTGGCTGCGTTTTGGACTCTGCTTTACCTCAGGATAAGGTCCTCAGGACCTCGTTTAAACTTCTGTGGACGTTGGCAGGCTGGGAGGCGGCGCACTCGCTCAGGCTCGGTCCCATCTGGGCGTAAAGGGCTTGGCACAGGTTGGCGGTAGCACCCCTGACGCTGCCGCCCCGGCCGTGAATGGTGCCGCTGTGGGTGGAGGTGCCCAGGAGGTGCCACAGCAAGGGCAGCGCTTTCTGCTCCACCATCTGGGGCTTGCGAGGGTAGAGCTCCGTGACGAGATCTGGATATATAGAGAATGAGAAAATGACAAGATGGAGTCGGATAAATCGGTGCAAAGGCTGTGGTCGCTCCCGGTGTTCAGAAATACGGCGCCGGACGTACCTGCGACCTTTTCGATGAGGTCCACCTTTGCTTTGCCGCTTAAAAACTGAGCCTTGGTGCAGAAAGGCTGAAGAAGAAGTATGTTGTCTGTAATGGAGACAAAAAAAAAAAAGACGTGAAATAGAGACCACCAAATTTCACCTCAGTAAAACTATCTGAATTCTTGAAACGAGTACCGAGATTCAGGATAAGTGCATTAACAGCGCCAATAGCAGCAGAGTAGATGGCGTTGTTCTTGGAGTTGAGGTGATTGTCCACAATTGCTGGGACCAGGATGTTGACCACTTGGGACAAGTTGTCCTTCAGCAGGTGGGTGATTTTCTGGAGAGACTCCAGAGCGTAGAGGTTGACCTTGCTGTTGGACTCCTGCAGCCTCGCTTTGAAGGCATCAAACACCTGAAAGAAGGGCGAACAGCATGAAGAGAAAAAAACACACCGCTGGCTTTTCATTTTGAAACTGAATTGTATGATTATAACTGAGAACCATCAAAAATTACATAAAAAATAGTGATGGAATTTGAGATAAAATATAAATATGATATAAATATATAAATACAAGTACTAACCGGGAAAATACTATTGATGACCATGTTGGGGTTGTGTTGGCAGTCGGCCACCAGCTGGTCGATGCCCTTGATCCTCTCTCTGAAGTCCTTTGAACCCAGCAGACCTGAGATCTGCGTGATATACTCAGTTTTGTCTGCAATACTCTGCGTCTGAGATCTACAGCTGTAATGGCTATTGGACTCCCTGTAGAGGATTCAAAATACATCAATACATATTTAGTTGAAATAACTTTTCTTGTCCGTGTGTATTATGTAGTTTGTAAAAGCTAAAGCTCTCGATGCTCGATGTGGAGTTTAAGCGGTGGCTTCGTTGTACAACTTGATATCTGCACCCACCTGTTGGTCTGGTTGAGAGACTCCCTGTTGAGAGACGAGGCCCTGACGGTACCGCTGCCTGGGAGGGAGCGTCGGCCCCTGGCTGACTGAGTGTCTTGGGGCATCTCACCAAGACCCTAGAAAACCCAACAATCTGCAGGTTGGATCGCAGTATTTGACTTCTAGCGTGCCAGTAAACACAAACCGACGCTGTACCTTGGTCTTGAGAGTGAAGACGGTTTCTCTGACAGTCTGCAGGTCTTTGGTTGGGATGTATTTCTCCAGGTTCTTGTCAAAGTCGGGGTGAGCGGAGAGCGACAGCAGCATTCGACGGCCAAAGTACCTGCGGGACGAACCGGTGTCAACTCAAGACTTAAAATGCCAAAATAACTGCGTTGTGGCTCTTCAGCACTAATTTCCTTTTTGGGCCCAAAAGTAAACAGTAAAGCAAAAGAAACAACTTTTTATTTTCTAAGCGTTCCAAATACTAATCTGGTTTTAGGGTCAATCATCAACCGCAGTGTAGAATCGTACTTTTCTGCTCTAAAATGTCCTTTATTTTACCTCCGTTATATTTAGTAGTTAGTTTGTTGGCCCAATTACAAGTAAAATATTAATGCTCTCAAAGTGAGCCAACACAAAAGTTCCCCGTTTGCCTATAAACATAAATGAGGTTGTAAAATGTGTAAATGCAGCAACACGAAGGGTTTCTTCGTACCTGGCTTCCTGTGAACAGTCTTGTGTGAGTTTGATGACGGCAGGTAAAATTCTGTCAGTGAGATCTTTCCCCCCCGACAGGAGACGAGCAGCCCCGACCTTCTCCGCCACATCGGCCAGATGTTGAGCAGCGCATTTTCTCACCACCGGATTGAGGTGACTGTCGGCGGAGGAGAAACCAATTCAGCAATCGAAGTGAGCAAAAGTATTTTCACAATTCAAAGTTTGGTGAAACTTTTGGTTTTGGTGTTTATTATTCTAACCCGAGTCCTCCAGTGAGTAAAGCGTTGATGCTGCGGGTGGGGGTGCAGTGCTGCACCATGCAGTCCAGTGCTGCAGCCACGTCCTGCCTGATGAAGGCGTTGCTCTCCCCCGCCTTCTGCAGCAAAGCCTTGACTGTCCCCTCCAGCTCCTGGTCCATCGCCCTCTGCAGGTGTGTGTACAGCTCACCCAACGTACACACCGCGACCCTGGACACGCTCGACCGCAGGTTCTTCACCTACAAGTAGTCAAGCAATATGGGAAATTACCAACACTGACAAATGACATTAATGTGTAAACTGAGATATTTGCAGACCGACACAGCACGATGTCAAAAATAACGTGGGAGTGTTATACAACAAACGATATTACCTCCTGAATTAGAGACAGGCAAACATCGTGCAGCCTGCCCTGAAGTGTGTCTGAGTGGTAGTGGGCCAGAGAGCGCAGGAACGTCAGACCCTCGATCTTCTTCTCCCTGAATTCAAATCATAATAGTAGAAATAAAAGAAATGGTAGCCATTATCTGACAAAACTCTACTTTGTTGAGTTGCTGTTAAATATAAAGCGTGCCGAGATGTCTATAAAACGATATCTATTTTCTGTAAACGGGATATTTTTCAATCTTTAGAAATTCCACATTTTTCTAAATTTGGAAAAAAAAAGTGGAAACGTTGGATTTGAGTCATCAGCATGATGGATTGAGTTTTTCTCACCAGTCCTCAGAGTTTAGCAGGTTGAAACTCTGAGTCAGCGCCAGGTCGGGCTTTGAAAATGGACACAGCTCCAGAGGCTCGGAGAGGTTCTTCTTGGGGCCCGTGGTACCGGGGGACAGCTCATCTGAAAAGCCCGTTGGACACCACAGATTGGATCTCATGTTACATCTGTATCAGTCTGACAGCAGACGGCGTGTGTGGGCGGCGGTGCAGTAACACGAGGTTGTCAAAACAAAGCATTGTGGCACATTACCCGACGCAAACATCTTCTTTACCCACGCTCTGTCGGCTCTGATGATCTAATTAATGCTCCGGTGTTTTCTATCAACAAAGGCCTGTTAAAGCTCTGCTTCATCTATTTATAATGCAGCTGGATTTTGTTAAATTCCAAGCAGAGTTGAGACAAACTAAGAAATAACAGAGAGCAACATGATGCACATTCACAGTGACATTTCTGAACGTCTCGGGTTTTTAGATCCACTGACCTGAACTGTGGGACATTGAGGGTCTGGTTCTGCTGAGGCTCGGCGCCCTCCTGAGACGGGATGCATTTTTTGGGTTGGGGGGCACCGTAGGCGGGCTCGGGTGGTGGGGTGGGGTGAAGCACATTTCTGGGCTTTGGGGTCCCAGTGGACTGACAGGATTGGCGGGACTGATGGGGGACTCGTCGGACAGGTGGTCCGCTTTAGGGGAGGTCAGCGGGCTGCCGTTCAGATGGAGATCTACGACGGAGGAGATCGACGTTTCAATTTGTTCATGTTGTCCTAAAGAGGATCTTTAAGAATCCTTAAACTCCACGTCACAAAGAAATCTGAATTTCAATCCAAATAAAACATCTGGTTAAGGTTTCTGAAACGGTCTCTTGCCTTTGATGATTAACACTCGATTTTCCTCTGTAGGCGAATCCGACAACATCTGTCTGACACGGTGGCGAATCTTGTCCCGAGCTTGGTCCCCTTCAGTGAACTGACCATCCAGCTGATCCAGATGCTGCAACCAGGACTTATCCCGGCCGAGCCTCGCGTTCTTCCCCCTCCCCTGCACATGCGTCGGCAGAAAAATAACACGAGGTGAGACTTTGGTAACTGGAAACTTTTTATGATTCACCGATGGATAAAGTGTGACTAACCTTAACCTCATCTGGTCGCGGGCTGTCGTCACCATCGAGGTGACTGCTAGACACAGCACGGCCTGCTGAGGGGTCCGCGGGGGGTTTGGCCACCAAATCACCCTGCTCAAGTGACAAGGCGCCTCCTGGACGGCTGGAGGACACTGTAGTGCCAAACATGCCTACGAAGCATGAAGGGGGCGGGGGAGGGGGGTATTTGTAGATAACTCGGTGGATACCACAGGCTGAACTGATTAATAACTCAGTAGTAAGATCTACTTGGTTTTTAACAGTGATCATTAATGGGAGAAGTGACTCATGGTCTGTTCAGATGTGCAGAGACTGACCTCTTCCAATCACTCCTTCAGGCACGTCTGTGCCTGGTGAGTTTCTACTGCTGCCGTAACTCTGGGACCCTAAAGATCAGAGCAGAGGGATAGTGATTGATTTAATGAAATGTTTTTCGGTGTGTGGAGGAGAAAGCTCCGCCTGCTTTACAACGCTGACTCACCTTTGACAGGCTTCAGAGCTCTGACTGACTCGCGGAAAGCCGATTTGGTCAGCGGAGGGGACGGTCCCGTCGTCTCCTCCTCGGTTCTGATTGCTCCGTTGGAGTAGGTGACTCTCTGCCCAACAACACCCACTTCAGATGACAGTTCGTTATTCTGGGGCAACGCTGGAAAAAGCGAAAAAAAAAGAAGATGTAAATAAGATGCAAGAAGATGCAAAGAATTGATCCAAACCATTTCAACCCTGTTGGACCTTGAAGGCTGCTGAAGTCCATGGACACAGAAGACCTCAGTTTTGCAGAAGGCACTCTTGCAATGCGAGGTTTCATTCCTGAAGAGGCGGAGCTTCTGGGACTGTTGACAGATGCGACAAGTGAGAAATGATGCTGAGAAACTGTTTAACACGGCTCAACACATCATCAACACGACACCAGACGAGTCCCAGGTTACCACGGCTCGAACCCGTCAGCAAGTCTGAGGCAACATTCAGTTAACGGAAGCTAGAGTTGATATAAATATGGCTCCTAACATAATAAAACATGTTTGTCCTTATCAATACTCTGATTTTGGCAACCAAATCAGATCATTTAGTGAACTGAAGTAATTTATGGTAGAAGTGCCATGAGCTCGTCACTATTCTGTTTAAATCACATGGCAGGCACGAGCAATGGACACAAAATAGAGCTCCTGTACCTGGTTTTGATGCCATTGAAGCTGGAGTTGGCGACTGAGCTCAGGCTGGAAAGACCACTTTCACTAACCGAGCTGGTGAGCACAGGAGAGGTGTGTGACGGCGAGTCCAGAACCAGGTCCGCCCTCACAGCCGAGTCAGGGCTGTCTGGATCTGGACTACTAAGGCTCACTTTGGCCCTCTTCTTGGCAGCACTGCTGCGCAATGAGCGCAGGGACTTCAGCATCTGAGGGCAACACGGAAAATTAGCCGATATCAGCATGAGAAGAGCAACAACTTAATTTCAACATCCTGGACTTCCAAATATGACTCTGTTCATGCAGACAGTAAAGCAGACCGTTTTGCTGACCTCCTGCATGTCCAGAGGATCATCCTCCTGGAGATCCTGCGCTGCGTTGACGTCGTCGGGGTCCGGATGAAGGTTCTTGTCCTGCTGCTGGTTCTGAGGGCTGCCAGGAGGGACCACGGGTGAGACGGAGAGGGTCGCCCTGGTGCTGCTCAGAGCCCGCCGGAACGACGAAGTGGAAGAAGAACTCACGAGGGCGGCGCGAAGAGGTCGGGGGGAGCGTCTGCTCGAGAGGTCTCCTAGGAAACGAAAGAAAAGTGTAAGCGAAAAATCAAAATGAAGGCCATAAGATTTTTACATTCCACAGACAAAACAGCCTCATGTGGACTGGTGTGCTTTTTTCCCTAGATTACCCTTCGCTGTGCCTGCGGTGTCTCTCCAGGGGCTGCTTTCACGCCGATGAGGGCTGATCTCTCTCTTGTAGGGCCAGGTGTTGGACATGGAGAGGGAGGAGTCCGCATGGCGGCGGGACATTGTCGGGGTGAGCATGCCCCCCGGGAGTGCAGCCAGCGGGTAGGAGGGCAGAAGGAAGGAGCCGGATGTGGTCGGGTTTGAGGGGAGGGAAAATGTTCGCTCGACGCTGGGGTTCCTTGAGAGCGTACGGTCTTTGGGTTCCCCTGTGAGACAACGCATTCATACATCAGACCCACCAAAGACTTATGTCAGCATGTTTTAGATAAGGTTCATGGCCGGCTAAATACAGCTTTAAATGTGACTCAACTTCTTTGATAATTGTTGAAAAATGTACAGTTAAATTAAAATGAGCAAATCTTGTGAGAGAGCGACTCCTTACCAGCATCTGGGTCAGAGAACTTAGTGGTTTTAAAGATATCAGGGTCCAAGTTGAGGCTTCCACTTCTTCTGAGATGTGCAGGAGACTCTCTTCTTCTGGAGGACTGGAGCTTCTGTGGCTCAGCAAAACCTGCATGAACAATATATTTGGACTAAAAACCCAACAGAGAGGCAAAATACTGGAACAGTAACTAACGTGACTCAACAATCCCTCCGTATCCCATAATTACAGCGTGCCAACTTTTTCATTTTCATATTTGATCTGGTGTAATAAACAGGGAGACATTTATAATGGTAGGAAATGGACTTTTAGTGCTTTTTCCCAAGATGCTCTGAAACTTTTATTTATAATACAAGATTTTATTGCCCGATCCAGACTGTGTCACTGAACACATGTTCATGTCTAACAAAGTCACAAAACTTTCCTGAACTTTTGTCTGTGATAGTTCTTCTTGTACAGTCCATAAATTCAGATTTAATTAAATAAACAGGTCTTGACTTCTCAACTCATCGTAACTGGTTAAATACTTCCGGTTAACTGAGCAGAAAGTGTAAAAAGTTATTTATTATTATTAATGTTATTTATTCCACGTTATACGTTAATGCAAATCAGGTTTCCAGATTATGATCACAGCAAAGAAAACTCACTAAGGTAACGTCAGGCATGACGTATTTAAATATTTTGGCCTCGTAATCTTCATTTGAGGATTACCACCAGCATGTGTCCAGGTTATATAAGAAGTGGCAGCAGCATTGGAAGTGAAGTCTAATCCCTCTGCAAGCAGCCAGACTCATATAGCAAATGGATGAAGAAAATAAAATCCAACAGAAAGTACATTAATATGAGAAATAACGTAACATTTTCAAAACACAACATCCTGACAACGCACAAGAGCAGCAACACCAGGTCAGACTTTAAAAAGGTTGAATTTCTGAGCGTGTCCTTCACGTAAAGAAAACGTAACCGTAACTAAGTGGTATGTTGTAATAGGCTCTACTGGCAAGGCATGACACTCGTGTGCCGAGCATCTTGTAACTGTACTGATCCCGGGACATGTGGATGCTAATCCAATTTAAAAGCTGCTCTAAATTGAGTCAAGCTACACAACCAGTTAACTACACTTGGCGCATCATATGCAATTAATGGGAGTCTTGGTACTTACTGAAACTGGGGATGTAGGCCTCTGGCCTCCGGGACAAGGGAAGAAATTCCTCACGGGTCACCTATGAATGGAAATTTATAACAGGATGAAGTTGAAATAATGTAAAACAATCCTTAAACATAACAAGGGCCTCGGTGTAATTCCATCCAGTGGCCTGAACAAAGGAACGCAGACACAGACAGACGAGAGACATTTCCTTTTAGCTGGATCTTCTCCGACTGTAAAAGACAGCTCACAAATATAATGTTCTCATTGTCACGGCAAACCTTGTTCAAATATCATTAAATAAAAGTATGACAGAATTTTTTGCATCAGTTCATGCCCCTCGGCCTCCATTAAGTCCCCGTCGTTCACAACGTGATCAACACTCGCGGCGGAGCACTTGGTGTAATTGCAATCAACAGGCGAGCGGTGAATAAGCCGCATAACCCCGGCGATATTAACAATTATGTTTCACCCCCTCCAGTTAGTGTGCGGGTTGGTAATGGGGTTGCTGGGAAACGGACACTGCTGTAAACAGACGGTTTTTCATACGGAGGCTCTGAGCTGGATAATATTTATCATAAAACAAAGCTATGCATCACGATCAATGGACAATATATATGTATATATTATTATTATTATTATTATTTTTTACCTGATGTCCCACATTATCTCTTTTAACCAAACATTTTAGCTGGTTGACTGTAAATGTCAAAACAGTAGATGTTGTGGTGACATTGTGCAGGAAAATGAGTCATCTGTTGTATTTCTTACAGGAATAGTGTCAGTGGAGTTTATTTATCATCTCACTCTAAATCAAGAATTGGGGGCCGACATACTTAGGAATGAAATTCTGCTTTCACCCAGAAACAAATAAAAAAACAACAACAACAAGAAAATGAAGAACAACAGGCTTACGGGGTGTTTTAGTAGTCGATGCTCCGTATTAAAAGGGGGAATCATTTCTTATGTGCTGCTCTCCCTCCATACTTACTGCACCATAAGAGATATTTTTAGTTTTTTTCTCCCAAAGTGAGTTGAATGAGGCACTGACAGGATTTCCGAAGTCTCTTAGGACTGTTGCATTCAGGTGTGACTCACCTAGAGTCCAAATTTATCAGATGACATTAAAAGGTATCTTTACCATCCCCCTGTGTGACCTACGCACTTCTCCACCGATTGGGGGGTAAATCAACATGACAAGCCCGCCCGCCGAGATGCTCGATATTTTCAAAGTAAATATGAAATCATTCTGCGGCTCCTGAAACCTCCGTAGGAGCAGCCAACAAACGGCTGATTAAGACCTCATTTTACTGAGTGTGTTGTTGAAGTCTCCTCAAACGAAGAGGTAAGTACGCCCTTTTGAATCAACAGCAGATTTCACTCATGTCGATTGTTGACAATAGAAAAAGGTCAAAATTTCCATCTGTCATCCGGGTAAACTAACCTTTAATACACCAGAACATTCCTGTGAGCTGCACGTCTTATTTGGACAGCGAATCACACGGGTACTAAAAATACTCACGAGAACAGTGAGCGTTATCCAAATGGCTTAATTATCTCTGGAGATAAATGTGAATGTGCCAGTGATGATGGGGCCCCCACCTGTTCGGAGCACTTCCCGTTGGGCGTGCTGCCTTGCTGCTGCTGGTCGTTCTCCGTGGACGAGGAGCTCGACATCTCCCACGGGAGTTTGTTCTTCCCTTTCCCCGCGCTGACGATCCTCCTCTGAAGCGGGAGGTCATCGGTGAGGGAGCCCAAGCTGCCGTAGCCATGCAGCCGCTCGCGGTCCGGCTCGGTCCGGTGGCTCCTGGCGCTGCCCGCCCGCCCTCCGTTCATCACCCAGTCCAGGTCGGCCCCGGAGCCGTGCTGCAGCGAGCCCCGCTGCCCCGGCTTGGGCACCGCCAGGCCGTACTCCACCACCCCCTCCGACGACAGCTTCGGCAGGACGTGCCTCGCTCGTCTCGCCTGCACGGCCGCCATCAGACCCTCCGCGTCCTCGTTGAGCTCCACCATGTCCACGGCTTTCATCAGAGGCTGCTTCTTCCCTACGTCGAGGCAATAGTCGAAAACGGCAAACAGCTCGAGGGCAGCGTGGCGGACCTTCTTCTTACCGTCCGCCAGGTACGGCGCAACCTCGAAACACAGCTTGGGGATGTTGAAGTCCTTCCTCGGATGAGAGAGCATAGCTGCCGTGACGACGTTGAGGACGTCTTCCCGAACCCTCGAATTCTTGTGTTTCAAGTGGCCGACGACGTGATCCAGCACCCGTTGCGGCGCCACGGCGTTCATCAGCTGGCGAAACACGTTCAGGTACTCGTGCCTGGTGACGGTGCGCGTGTCCCCGAGGGCCTTCAGGGCCACGAAGACTATGTGTTTGAAATATCGGTCCACACCGGCGTCTAACTTCTGAATGAGTAAGTTCAAAACTTGTAAAGTGCCGTACAGCACTTTGAAATTACTGTCATCCAGAAGTCGAGGAAGAAAATTGATGAACTCGTCGATACTACCGGGCGGGACTGATTTCATGTCCACTTCTGAGAGGATGCGTTTGAGCTTTTCTACCCCATTTGTGCGGTTTTGGTAATTTTTCAGGTCCAGGAGCTGCTCGTTTAACTCCTGAGTGATGAATCCAGGTATCATTATTATTATTATTATTATTATTATCGGTGGTGGCTCCTTAATGGATGTGGTCAAATTTGAGAATCCAAGGAAGCAAACGGGATCCCGCGAGGACGATGATGTTCCTCCTCTTCACTTCTTGATTTTTCATCCTGGAAGCTGCTGGAGATGAGAGGACACAAAAAACCAATAAATAAAATAAATAAAACTGTCCAGGTTTATCAAGCTGCGAAAGAAAAACAACAACAAAAAATATTAAAACAGCTGACAGCTAGAATTTATCAAAACATCTGATCAACACGTCATTAACAGCGCGATCGATGATGATGATGATGATGATGGTGATGATGGTGATGATGATGATGATGATGATGATGGTGATGAACCACTTGTGGCTCACAGCATATAATCCTGAACCGGTGCACGTTACATGATCTCCTGGCTCTCCGCAACACGTCTCACCGTTAAGAGTCTCAACACGAGTCCGGTTCCAGGCGACCAAACCCCGCATTTCACCGGGACGTTCACCGATTCATGACCGTTAAAGCAGCCGAATTACTGCGCGAACAGCTAACCGCAACGCCGCCGCTAAGCTAACTCCGCTAACATTTGTCGGCAGGTGAAGCTCGAATCTGACAACAAACAAACAAACAAACAAAACAACTTAAAAACAAGAAGGAGAAGAAACGGAACCTCGCATTATCCCTCCCGGTACGAAACTATCTGCCGTTACGTCGTCCAAAATGTCCGCGTCATCCTGTGGCTCCGGTTCTCTGAGTGCTGCTGCGCCGTCCGGAGTTCAATGTTTGGAAGCTGCGCGAGAAGAGGCGCGCGCGCACACACACGCACACACACGCGCGCGCGCACATTGAGGGAGCAAAATGGCGAATACATGTCGCAAACGGAGCGCTTCCATGGTGACGCGGATCCGGAGGCTCCTCCCCCCGGCTCCGGTAAACTCCTCCCCCCGGCTCCGGTGAACTCCTCCCCCCGGCTCCGGTGAACTCCCCCCGGGAGGAAAACCGTGACGGGAAACAGACTTTCGTGACTTCATTTAAATCGTTTTGTACAGGTATGAAGGAATTTAATATGAATATATAAAATAAAAATAGAAATGCATTTATACGAACAAATACATACAATTAGTGTAAAAGTTGGTTATATATACTGGTTATACATTTATGCAATTTGTTTTTTTTTAAAGCAATACATTTGGATATGTTTATATGTTTCTATTAAGATATATCGAGCCTTTTAAGTATATTTCGCTAATAAATAGGTTATATTTTACTTTTACTGAAGGGGTTTAGAATTTATATGGGCAATGAGGTATGTTTTTATATTTCTTAATTGCCTTTTTTTTCCATCCATCCATCTATCTATTTATCTCTCTAAATTGTTTATAGTATAAACTCACTAATACGTGTGAATGTTTTGTTTTTTTCTCAAAAAAGGTCAGTAAAATAATGTTTTTTTTTAATGTCCTCTACAAACACAGGTAAAGTTCATATCACTATAACGCAGTTTGTTTTTGTTGTTGTTGTTGTTGTTGTTGTTGTTTATCGCCGGCTGACGTCAACGTCGCGCTTCCTTTGTAAATAACCATAAATGTGATTTTATTTTGAAGGCAGGCGGAAGTGGGTGCGCTGTCCCGGTAGCGCGTCATGACCGGAGCTGAGTCGCTCCGTGGCTCGGCTGGCTGGCTGCAGGTTGTTTTCCTGGTTCCCGCTCGTCGCCGCTGAACGCCGCCGCTGCAGAACCCAGTGATCCCAGCGGCTCCTCCACGGACGATCGTTACAGGTGAGTTCGTCTCCGTCCGACCGGAGACGACGTCACCTGGAGGCTCGTAACGTCACGTTGCGTCTCGTCAGCCATGTTGCTGTTGATCAATCGATGATGCAGCCTGTTTATTTTTAGCAGCTAACCCGCGCTGACTGCAGCGCGGCGGGACAGGAACATGCTCCGTGTGTTTACTGGACTCCAAACATTTTGTTTTTGTTGACGACACGATGCTGCCACGAGCTGCAGACATGATCAAATCCGGGCGGGTTTGTTTTGCAGCCAAAGTCACGCTGTCGGTGGGTTTCACTTCGGCTAGCGGGCTAGCCCCCTGCTTATTAAAGCTAAGAGCTAGCCTGGTTGTTGTGTTTTATTTTGTTTTTTAGGGATCTGAACAAATGTTCTGTTCAATGATGAAGCCGAGGCCTCCTAGTCAACACTGGGTTACATGAAGCATGTCGGCAGCAGCTGTCGGTGAACCTGGTTGAGTTCCTCGCTGCGGTTCGTTGGTGTCAGAAGATCACGTTTCTTCAGAAGATCACGTTTCTTTAGAAGATCACGTTTCTTTAGAAGATCACGTTTCTTTAGAAGATCTTCAGAAGATCACGCTCCTTCAGAAGATCACGTTTCTTTAGAAGATCACGTTTCTTTAGAAGATCTTCAGAAGATCACGCTCCTTCAGAAGATCACGTTTCTTCAGAAGATCACGTTTCTTTAGAAGATCACGTTTCTTCAGAAGATCTTCAGAAGATCACGCTTCTTCAGAAGATCACGCTCCTTCAGAAGATCTTCAGAAGATCACGCTTTTTCAGAAGATCACGTTTCTTTAGAAGATCACGCTCCTTCAGAAGATCACGCTCCTTCAGAAGATCTTCAGAAGATCACGCTTCTTCAGAAGATCACGCTTCTTCAGAAGATCTTCAGAAGATCACGCTCCTTCAGAAGATCTGCAGAAGATCATGCTTCTTCAGAAGATCACGCTCCTTCAGAAGATCTTCAGAAGATCACGCCTCTTCAGAAGATCACGCCTCTTCAGAAGATCACGCTCCTTCAGAAGATCACGCTTTTTCAGAAGATCACGCTTCTTCAGAAGATCACGCTCCTTCAGAAGATCACGCTTTTTCAGAAGATCACGCTCCTTCAGAAGATTTCAGAAGATCACGATCCTTCAGAAGATCACGTTTCCCGTGTTCCCACAGCGCGTGCTGTCATTACGTCATATTACAAAAGCCTCACAACAGTGTTTGGTTGATGTAACCTGGATGATTTCCAGTATTCACGAGCACTCCCCCTTTGGTTGTTGACGACATCTGACATCACTTACTCACTAACCATTTTTATATTTTTTATTTTTCATGTGTGTTAAATGTTAACGCTGGTTCTGTGGGTTTCCCGCTCTCAGATGGACCAGCAGGACCAGTCCTATATGTTTGCAAGTTTGACCCGGCCTCACTCGGAGCAGCTGCTGCAAGGCCTCCAGCTCTTGCGGCAGGACCACGAACTATGTGACATTGTCCTGCGCGTGGGTGACGCCAAGATCCACGCCCACAAAGTAGTGTTGGCCAGCATCAGTCCGTACTTCAAGGCCATGTTCACGGGTAACCTCTCCGAGAAGGAGACGTCCGAGGTTGAATTCCAGTGCGTCGACGAGACCGCCCTGCAGGTACGCGCAGATCCACCCGGAGCCTTCAGACTGCTACTGATGAAACGCTGTGACACTTGTTTTTATTTATTTTTTGACTCTTCCAGGCCATCGTTGAATATGCTTACACCGGCACGGTGTTTATCTCCCAGGAAACGGTGGAATCTCTGCTGCCGGCTGCCAACTTGCTGCAGGTGAAGCTGGTGCTGAAGGAGTGCTGCTCCTTCCTGGAGAGCCAGCTGGATGCCGGAAACTGCATCGGCATCTCCCGCTTCGCAGAGACGTACGGCTGCCACGACCTGTGCCTGGCCGCCACCAAGTTCATCTGCGAGAACTTTGAGGAAGTTTGTCAGACGGAGGAGTTTTTTGAACTGACGCGGGCCGAGCTGGACGAAATCGTGTCCAACGACTGCCTTAAGGTGGTGACGGAGGAGACCGTGTTCTACGCGCTGGAGTCGTGGATCAAATACGACGTGACGGAGCGGCAGCAGCATCTGGCTCAGCTGCTGCACTGCGTCCGCCTCCCGCTGCTCAGCGTCAAGTTCCTCACTCGCCTGTACGAAGCCAACCACCTCATCCGGGACGACCACGCCTGCAAGCACCTCCTCAACGAGGCCCTCAAATATCATTTCATGCCCGAGCACCGGCTGTCCTATCAGACCGTGTTGTCGGCACGGCCGCGGTGCGCGCCGAAGGTGCTGCTCGCCGTGGGAGGCAAAGCTGGACTGTTTGCCACGTTGGAAAGGTAATAAAGCGCCGGAACTACCGCGCCTTCTCACTTTGTATTTGAACTCTATTGGTGTTTAATTTTATGCATTTTATCGTCTCGTGCGTTTTATGTTTCTTGTGTATCTCATTTCTTTTCTATGTTTTTAAATGTTCCTTTATATCTGTTTTTATGTCAAACACCGCATGTAATTCTCTCACGTTGAAGCACTTTGAGCTGCGTTTCTTGTATGAAATAATAATATTATTAATGCGAATAATGTGTAAATAATAATTACACCGACTTTTCCAATGATTTTGATTTCACTCCGTTATCTCTTCTCTTCCAGCATGGAAATGTATTTCCCCCAGACGGACTCGTGGATCGGACTCGCCCCGCTCAGCGTACCCCGGTATGAGTTCGGCGTGGCCATGTTGGACCACAGGGTTTACGTGGTGGGGGGCATCGCCACGCACATGAGGCAAGGCATCAGCTATCGAAGACACGAGAGCACGGTGGAAAGCTGGGACCCGGAAAGCAACACGTGGTCCTCGGTGGAGCGCATGGCCGAGTGTCGCAGCACGCTCGGGGTGGTGGTCCTGGCCGGAGAGCTGTACGCCCTGGGGGGGTACGACGGCCAGTACTACCTCCAGTCCGTGGAGAAGTACATCCCCAAGTTGAAGGAGTGGCAACCCGTGGCGCCCATGACCAAGTCCCGCAGCTGCTTTGCCACGGCGGTGCTGGACGGCATGGTGTATGCTATTGGAGGCTATGGCCCCGCACATATGAACAGGTAATACCCCCCCCCCCTCCCCCGGGAGGATAAAAGCATGTTGCCTGGTTGTGTTTTTGTTTTTCTATTTTTGTCCACGTGGACCATTAAACACAGAACCAAACTAAATATTGAAGATATAAATTGTGAATAGTCCATCCCTGAATAATTTGGACAGTTTACGAAGGGTCCACAAACGTGTGTCTTTACCAACGGGTGACGGTTCTGCTCGTTTTTTCTTTCAATGTATGACACACTACGGCTCTCTCCTTTTCTTTTCTTATTTTTTTTTGGTTCCTACAGATGACACCAGTAACAAAAGGTTATGATGCTCTACCAAACTTTTTATTTTTTTTATTTTGAATAGTCTTTGATCTCATGAATAAGCTTTGAAGCTCTTGTTCAGACCTGCTAACTGGCCGGTCTCGCTCTCTCAGGGTCTTGTTAGTTATTTAATAGAACTGGCAATCAAGTGCAGGATATCAAGTGTTGCTGAGAAAATGGCCGGGGGCTCGTTAATGACTGAAGAGTCATCGCTGATGTTTCATTGCCTGTGTGTTACTTTGGATCACCAGAGAGCAAGTGTCCCTGTTGCTCGTTTCCTTGACGCCTGAAACCCTTCAGGAGAATGTGTTTGGACAGAGAATCTTTGGGGGCTATTTTTTATTTTTTATTTCCCTTCTCCCCTGTGGCTTGTACTCTATGCATACTGCAAAACAGTTTTGTGTGAGAGATGTTTCCTTTTGAATTAAACTCTTCTTGTCTGTAGCTTGAAGTCAGCGCCTATGACAGAAAATTCAGTACATTTGTGAATTTACATGTGGAAAAAAAAAAGTTTCCCGTTTTTGATTTATCAAACAAAATTCTCCAAACATGGCCCCTCCCCCAAAAATATAACCTGATATCATATTTCTGTAATTTATTTGGATCAGAGCGATCACAAACTATAAAGAATATTTGACGGATGTCGAGAAGTATTTCTGTTAACTGACCAAGGACATCTAATCATTCAAGGTCGAACAGAGGTGAACTCTGACCTGTGAATGGAAAGGTCAGTTATGGCGGTTATTAGGAACGGTTGGAGAAATAGACATTTTAAAAGCTGGTCTGGCTGAACTGACGCTCGTTAGCGACGGTGTGTTTTGTTAATTTTGTGGCTTCTGCTTCGCAGCGTGGAGCGGTACGACCCCAGCAAGGATGCCTGGGAAATGGTAGCCCCCATGGCAGACAAGAGGATCAACTTCGGAGTAGGCGTCATGCTCGGCTTCATATTCGTGGTGGGAGGACACAATGGGGTGTCGCACCTGTCCAGCATCGAGAGGTACGATCCGCATCAGAACCAGTGGACGGCCTGCCGACCCATGAACGAACCTCGTACTGGTGAGTGTCCGTCAGACTTCATAAAAACGTGTGTGCGAGTCCAGTTAATGCCCGGTTTTCAAGAGGAGGTGGCAGGTGTGATTTACTCCATCCAGGATGATGTGGGGCGGCACGGTGGTGCAGTGGTTAGCACTGTCACCTCACAGCTAAAAGGTTCCGGGTTCGAATCCGGTCCTGGGCCTTTCTGTGCGGAGTTTGCATGTTCTCCCTGTGCTTGCGTGGGTTCTCTCCGGGTTCTCCGGCTTCCTCCCATCATCCAAAAACATGCACCTCAGGTCAGGTTACCTGGCGCCGCGCTAGTGGCAGCCTGCTGCAGCATCTCCCCCCTGAGAGCCCCCCTGCTGTAGTGAAAACATTTCCCCTCGGGGATTAATAAAAGTGTATAAAATAAAAAAATGTGACGCCTGCGGTTGTGATTGTTTTGCAGGTGTGGGCTCGGCCATTGTGGACAACTACCTCTACGTGGTAGGAGGTCACTCGGGGTCATCGTACCTGAACACTGTCCAGCGCTATGACCCGATCTCGGACAGCTGGTTGGACTCGAGCGGCATGATGTATTGCCGCTGTAACTTTGGTCTGACTGCCCTTTGACCCATGGCCCAGCCGGCTCGGACCCACTGAAAGAACTTAGACACAAAGACGTTTCTTTTTTTGTTGTCTCCTCCTCCTTCCTTCCCCCACATTCATCCTCCAGGTGCAGACGAGCAAAGCTGCACACCGCCGTGAACACGGGAGAGCCTGCTGGGTGGACGGATGTGTCGGGGTGAGTCGGCTGGCTGGAGGGGGAAGGGAAGGGGGGGCTGGGGGGTTGGCAGTCATGGCTGCAGAGATGAGGAAGATGAGGAAGAGCGGCTCTAAAGAGAGGAAGATGTTTGGACGGCTGTTGTCACAAAACCGCGGAGACGACCGCTCCACTGCTGCTGGACCACAACGATGACTTTGAGCCATGTCCCAGAGGATTGTGGGAAAAATCTGGTCACTTATGTTTCAAACTTCTGTCATGTTTGTAGACATTGTGTTGTTGTTTTTTTGTTGTTGTTCCCGTCATGTCATTAATTCTGTTTGAAACCTAAATCTTTTTTTTTTTTTTTTTTTTTTCATTTCCCTGCTGCAACCAGAACTTGTTCACATTTTGTAGAACACCGCAGTGTGTGTGTGTGTGTGTGTGTGTGTGTGTGTGTGTGTGTGTGTGTGTGTGTGTGTGTGTGGTACGTGCATGTCAGATAGGACCGTTTGTTTTGTTACGTGTCTGCGTGCAGAGCTGACGTTCGGCGACGCAGCTGTTCTGCATCCAAATCAGTGCTTCACAAAAAAAAATAGAGAAAAGTTGGAATCTTTATATTTTCTTAAAAAGGGCTGCCTTTCTCTCGTGTAAATAATCTAAAATGAAATATATAGATATGAATATATCCTCTAGTGCATTGCCTGTAAATGTTTTTCTGCACTGGGTCACGTGTGTGTGTGTGTGTGTGTGTGTGTGTGTGTGTGTGTGTGTGTGTGTGTGTGTGTGTGTGTGTGTGTGTGTGTAGTTTGATTCCCAGGGCCGCTGTAGAGGCGGATGATGAATTCTCCTCCGAGTGTTTGCCACTAGTCTCTGCTTCATCCTCTGAGCCATTTAGAAACAAAACAAAAAGAAAAAAAAAAAAGTATCTCCATGTTCTCGCTTCGATTACATCTTTCTAAGGTCAGGTCATGCACTTGTTACTCTTCACAATAGTTGAAATCGACCTTGGCCCCCTTTTCACCCTTTGGTCTGTACACAATACTAACTGGTGCTATACTTAGGATTCAGGATTCAGCTGTTTGTCTGTGTTGCCTCACACAGTTAGGTCGACCTCTGTTCGACCTCTGCTACATTATTGCGTTAGCTGTCAGTTATTTGCTGTGGTGTGCATTTAAATGCAAAAGATCCTAATGGCCCCTAAACATGCAATAAAATAAAAATCCTACTGAAAGGGAAGCCTGTGGTTGGACAACCACAAACTTCTACCCTCATATTTCCTAAAAGCCTGAAGATTAGCACTATGTTTTATTACATTTTTATGTCCTGCTATTTTAAAATATATCTTATGTAACGTTCCCCCTTCCTTCATATTAGCACTGTTGAAGGCTACCAGCATGCTTTTGTTGACGTCTGCTGCCAGTAATACCAGTAATACCATCACTCTTGGCTCTAAACGAGATTTTTTTCTGCCTGTGATTGACAGGTCTGACACCTGCTCCGGGTCTGGCTTGCAAGCTCAGGTTTGAGATAATCTGTTCACGGCTTCATGTCAAGTGCCAAAAATGTTGTCTTTTTAAAATCATTCACACGACCAGCGCTAGAAAACGACTCCCCCGGTGTGCCACAGCTGAAAGATTTCCTTCTCATCCTTTAATTGCTCGCGTTACATTCTTCCACGTGGTCCTACGGAGGTGGGTGATGAAGCACCGAGGGCCGTGCGAGCCGGCTCGGGTCCAGTTGCCGCGGTCACCAGCCCTGGCAGAGAAACACGAGTGGTGTGAGACTCCAGGCTGGATGAGGGTGTCGCTCTCTGACGACACATCAAGCAATGCACAGCAATAGGTGGGGGGAGGGGGGGAGGAGGGGGGGGTGGACCGGACCGGACCGAGCCGAGCCGAGCCGGGCCGGGCCGGGCCGAGCCTCGGTGTGCTCCGTCTAGTTGAGTCGCTGTTCACGTTGAAGTTGCTTTGTGCACTGACGTTTGCACACAAGTGGAAACTTTAACCAAGCTCTGCATTGCACTTACCAAACTATTTGATATATATTGTAATTTGTACATATGTTTTGATTTAAGCTAACGGCATTTAGAAAATGCAATAAGATTTCTGTTCCCTCTGCGGATGATGATGATGATGATGATGATGATGATGTGTTTTGTGTGTGTGTCTCTTTTTAAAAAGCCAAGGCATCTCATATTGCTGTAACAGAACCCCCCACATGGCACGTCTGTCTATTCACACTGTCGCCCGGTAATGTGGACGTCTAATGAAACTTCTGAAAGGTACCATTGACGTCGCCACAACCTACCGGGCATCTCCGTGTTGTCTTTTTCATTGTGCATGCTGGTTCATTTGCACAATGTGTTTTTTTTAATTTAGGATGGATTTTAAATACACCTTAAAAGAGAGAAATCCAGCTGTTGTTCACTACATGCGAGTCTTGTGAACGCTACACAGATGTGCTCTTTCACTTTGCCCTTGCCTACTCTGAGCTTCATGTGCTAGATGAGAACTTAAATGTCATCTTGCCTTTTGCATATTGGTCAGGGTGTCACTGGTGAGACTTTCGGTTTGTTGCAGATTGTGTGTATCACCATGACGATTACTTTCCTTTTGAATTTCTGGTTTATTTTAAGAGTAATGCACAAAGCAAACCCAGTTTGTATTTCTGTAAAATATGTCATTTCATTTTTAAAATGACATGAATGACTATTTTTGTATTTATAATTTGTTTATGTTCTGTAACCTAATTGTTTTTGTTTTTTTCTGTCTTATTGTAATATATTTTTGTCACTTTACCACCGCGGCACAGATCACGCAGGCGTAATTGTGTGCTGCCGCCATGATTCATCGAGCGTCACTGTTATGTACGATGTTGTGATTTCCGAGGCTCATGCTCACCGCTACTTTAATGAATTTTGGGAGAGAGGCTGATGAAAATCTGCAAACGTGAAATCTGCAAAAAGAAAGCGATGTTGAAATTTGAGTTTGTACGCATTTTTATTATGGCCTAACCAATGTCATGTTTTGCCACCACTCTCACCAAAGTGCTTGTACACAGAAAGCAGATGGATGACTTAACACCTGGTCGGCAACAGGCTGCCGCTCCGTTTGTGTCCGAGAGAGAAGAACTCCTTTTGAAACTGATGTCAATGTTAGCCAAAATGACCACTCTGCTTCTTTTACATTTCCCATTGTGTGTCTGGAGTAAAGGTGATGATCTTGAATTTTATATCCTGTGGATTAATACTGGAAGTACAAGATAACATTAGGTGTAAAAAAAAACAAACTAAAAAAAACAGTAGCTTTTCACATTTTATCATGTTTGATTGAAGACATTTTACATACATTTTAGTCCGTTTGTGTGGTGCAGTTGTACCCAGTTTAAAATAAATGCCTGCCTTAAAAGGTGCCGTGTGCTCTTCTGCATTTCTTATAAGTACAAGAAAATCAGTCCATACAAGGGATATTCCAAAATATCTGTATTTGCATTTTAAAGACAGTGTCTGCATAGAAAAAAACAGCCATTTAAAAACCAATGTTGGTCAAAGATTAACACTCAACAGCATCAACATGTTCCAACTTTCCTTGGCGGAGGCACTGTGTGATAACAGTAATTCTTTGAGGTCATAACTTTTTCATAAATAAAATTGGTGTTGGCGACTGCAGCATTAAAAATGCATTTTAATGATCAGTATCGACATGCTTTCATGCCATGGAAGTCAAATAGGTCCGACATTAAGCTTTGGAGTGTCAAAACAAAGACACCCAATTTTGGCCTGCCCTCAACATTTGAGAACTAAAAGTCACTTATTGTATTAAACTGTATTTATTTAAACATCCTAACAAACAAGCTGTAATACTGACAAAGTCCTTGACCCTTTTTGTGGTTGTTTCTTTTCTTCAGACCACAGTGTAATTAGAAAAAAAGCACCAGTTTCATTCTAGGAAAGGGCTGATTTGCATAAATGTAAACAAACCAATACAGAAGACTGTATACTTGTGCTACAAATGGGATGTGTGCCATTTATACAACACTACGTTACAGCAAATGCAGCTGCAGCATAATCCCTTTAACCACTGCTATTCATCATCCACTGGTATTATCTTGTATGCATATCAACCCAGAACTATTATAGTCCATTATATTCTTGGATTCCAAGCATGCATGCCCCCCCCCCCCTCCCCCACCCCCTTAAAAAGAAGTAATTCTCATTTTGCACAGTCGGCTTTCTGAAAGCATTCATGGAGGAAATGTCTTTCAGTCCTACAGCGGACAGAGGAAGCACAATCTGACGTAACGCCAGCATGATTATAGAAAATAAAATAAAAGTACGAAGGCATTCGCTCGTGTGCTTAGTGGGACTTCAGCTCGTCCGTGCGGCGACGCGGTGAGTTTTACTTGTCGGAGGCGCGGATGTAGACCAGAGAGGACAGAAGCAGGAGCTCCGGCGGTTTGTGTAACAGGATCAGATTATCGCTCCTCAGGCCGTCATAGTGCATCCAGCAGCCGTCGATCTGGAAGGCTGCAGAGTAGTGATGGTCCTCCTTGTTGAAGAGTGTGGCGCCCTCTAATAAATACCTGCAGAGAAAAACAAACAAACGGTGTATATGTAAACTGAAAAAAAGAAATCTGAATTTCATTTTTTGGAGACTCTTGAGCAAGACGGTCATTTCAGAGGAGGTTAATTTCACCAGCGTTTTTAATGTTGTGTTTTCTAAATTTAAGTTTTCCAGCTTGCAGAGACAAATTCAGTTAATTATGTTGATTATTTCAGTGTCAAAATATGAATCATGCCCATCATAACAGATCATTGCTACACCGTTGATGTACATTAAAACCCGGCAAACCATTATTTGCAAGTTCTCGGCTATTTAGAAAATTATTTTCCAAACAGAGTTAATATTTCATTAATAACCATTTACTATTGTTTAAGACACATTATTTTTTGTTTTGTTTTTATATCTCTACTGAATTGCTGGAAACGTGGCCTTGTGCCAAATCTACAGCAGCGGCTGCATAAGGCTGCAGCTTGCACCACTGTGCGGCTGCAGCGCTGGATGCTTCGTACCTGCGCTGACAGAGAGCCAGATGGTACGGGACGTAGGACAGCTCCTCGGACTTCCACCGCTGCATGTTGAGAATAACGAAGGGCGGAGGTCCGTGGCAGAAAACTCTCTGAGAGAACTCCCGCAGGCCGTCGCACCTGTCGGGGAAAAACATTCAACGTGACGAATAAATGAATAAATCAATCAAATGTAGGACCTTCCACGGCGTCTCACCCCAGTTCTGAGCAGAGAAGCAGCTTCGGGCAGAAGAACTCGTCCACGGCCGACTGAATTGGGTCTCTGTGTGGCAGCTCGTGAGGAGGACTGGAGGGGAAAACACATCAAGTGGAAATGATAAGAAATCACATCCAGTTACGCTCCATTCATTTGTATTCGACTGACTTTGTGACAGGATAATGTGGTAACTCTGTAAAAACAATGAGTTTATGTTGCACTAAAAACCGGTGGATTAATCTGCGTGTAGAGAGAAAGACAGGAAGGCAACTCCTTTTATATTGAGTGAAAGAAAATGACTTCCTATTGACACCATGTCCAGGTGAGCTTTGCTGAGGGGACATTAGATATATTTTTTAAACATTGGAGTTGCACCAAGTTCACCTTGAAGCCTCCAGGATACCCCCCCCCCCCCCCCCCCCACCGCCTGTGTGACCTGATGCTGATGGTGGTCTTGATGAAGTCCTGGAAGCGGGCCGGACAGCTCCAGTCGGTGCACAGGCTCTCCTGCTCGGTGGACATCAGGTTCTCCAGGTTCTCCGTGAAGTTCTCGTGCTCGTTGCCGAACAGGTCGATCTCTAGCGCCGCCCGGTGGACGTCGGAGCGGTACTGCCTCTTGGACATCCTGTCCCAGATCCACAGCATCTTCACCGCCGTGTAGTCGCAGGAGTCCATCAGGTAGAGGAAGTGCTCCACGAACTGTTTGCCCAGGAAGACGGCCAGCTCCCGGCGGAAGCCCTGGTTGTCCCGCAGGACCACGTACAGGATCATGAGGAAGCCGTCGATGGTGCAGGTGTTTTTCAGGTGGATCTTCACGTACAGAGGGGTGCATGAGATGGCCTTGCGCCCCGCCTTGATGGTGAAGACGCCCCCCCACGGCAGCACGGGCCTCCAGAAAGACCGGTCCTCTTTGTCGTTGTTGTTTATGGAGGCACGGATTTCTTCAAACAGCGTCTTGGACCTAAAGAGACACGATGGACATGAGGTTTGGAGACACGAGGGACATCTGAGGGAGCTGCACCGCTGGATTTGGACCGGATCCTTTGGAAAGGAACCACTTCAGCAGCAACGTAAGAAAAGTCCAAGTTAACCTTCCGGGGAAATTGTCAAAAGCCGTAAAGCCTGCTGAGCTCAACACATTTAGCGCCATGCATGAACTGACCTCTCGAAGTGGAGGCTGCTGTCTGGGTCCGTCCGGTTCCGGAGGTCCTCGGCGGCCTTCAGAACACACAAACCCTCCATAGCTCGCTGCGGGTCTTCATGTCTCAACGTCGCACTTCGAGCCTCGTGAATGAGGAGCGGGCCGGGCCGAGGTGAGCGGGCCGGGCCGGGCCGAGGTGAGGAGAGCGGGCCGGGCCGGGCCGAGGTGAGCGGGCCGGGCCGGGCCGGGCCGAGGTGAGGTGAGCGGGCCGGGCCGAGGAGAGCGGGCCGGGCCGGGCCGAGGTGAGCGGGCCGAGGTGAGCGGGCCGGGCCGGGCCGAGGAGAGCGGGCCGGGCCGAGGTGAGGTGAGCGGGCCGGGCCGAGGTGAGGTGAGCGGGCCGGACCGAGGAGAGGTGAGCGGGCCGGGCCGAGGTGAGGTGAGCGGGCCGAGGTGAGGTGAGCGGGCCGGACCGAGGTGAGGTGAGCGGGCCGGGCCGAGGTGAGGTGAGCGGGCCGAGGTGAGGTGAGCGGGCCGGACCGAGGTGAGGTGAGCGGGCCGGGCCGAGGAGATGTTCGGAGGATGTAAATCTCAACAGCGTCAACAACGGTGCTGCCCTCTGCTGCTGCGCGAGCGCACGACAGAATCACACCCCCTTCGCCCCGCCCCATTTCCCCCCCGCAACACGGCTGGGGAATGCCATTGGTTAAGAGTTCTAACGCGGTCTTAAAGTAGATGTGTAATTGGCTGTCAGAGGTGCCGATCGTGACTAACGCCGCCCTTCGGTGTCGACGTTGGACGGAATTCTTGAAACGTGATACGCTGTTTTTTCAGCGTGGTGACGTAATGGGAAACGGAGGCTTTTTGAACGGCTCGCGCTAGATTCGATCGGCGGGATGGATAACCCCGTCTGTGATTGGTTGTTGATGTGGGTGGGTCAAAAGTTAGGGTTCCGATTGGTTAGGGACCGCTTGAGTGACAAGCGAAACAACCAATCAGCACAACAGCGTACAACCACGATATCGTAGAGTTTAGCGCCTGCGTCCCTTCAGCTGCTCCAATCTAGCACCAAAACTTCGTTGAAACTACCTGGTCGTCTCGCTCCTCTTCTCGGGAGGCAGTGCGCGTGCAGGACAACACCTTCACCAGCTGGGGGACGCAGACTGTTCGGACGGAAAGATGGCAAATGCTCAAATAATAAGCGGGAAAGAGGTTTCAGCGTGAGTGTCAACATTTCTTTACCTGCAGGTTTCTGGAGAGCAGATAACGAGCAGCCCGACGAAACGTGTCTGCGGCTGACTAACCTGCTAACTAACCTGCTAACCAGCTGAGTTACAGTCACAGCTGCAGTTAATACGAGTCTTATGCACGTTTTAAGTCGATATCTAATGGAAGTAATCTCGCTCACGCTGACAGCATGTTAATGACTTCATAACTTGGTCCGAGTAGTGTGCACATGATGCTAATTTATAAACTAGTGGGTGGTCTGTCTGGAGGGGATGTTGGCGGAGTTATTGTAAATGCACATTTATTTTTTGGTGGTAACTGATAAGGTTTAAGGTCACGAGCTGCTTTGAAGTGAAAGACTTTAAATCCTGCAGTATTATGAAACCAGCTCTGGTGTGTGATGTGATCTTTGTCCTCTTGGTCCAGTGGACTCAAGTGGAAAAGCTGACAAACACCCAACTCAGCAATTGCAAAGTTAAAAAACTAAAACAAATACCTGCATCAACTTATCAAGATTTGGATTTTTTTTTTAATTTTTTTAAGCATAATCTGCAAAACTTTTGACTAAATCCAAGAAGTTTTGTGTGCTAAGAGACAAAAGCTTTCCTTTTTGGATTTAGCTGCATGTGCCTGTCACAAGACACATGACAGCCTGCAGCATGTTAACTGGCCCTCACAGTCCTCATTAGTCAAATTATTTCATGCAACAAAGATCCACAGATCAGCTGTTCCTACAGCAGGGAGGGATTCACATTCACTGTCTGAATCACTAGTGATTGTGGTGGATAAGTGACCGAGTTTTGAATGAATGTCCTGCATTCATCAGAAGATGGTGTCAGTAGTATATTGTGATATTATTTAAAATACGTTTGTGCCATTCTCATCTGCTGCATCATGTCCTCATAAAAAAAACACAATAAATTATGTCCCTGGGGTCTTGAAGATATTAGGAATCTAGAATTAACTGTTAAACACCAACTTCACAAGGTATCACTTGAAAAACTTACTGTAATGTACGAACACGCGCTATTTTGAGTGCATAAATGAATTCACATTGACAAGTATGGAAACATGCAGTACCCTGATGATGTACTCAATAAATCAGATCATTGATGAATTTAATATAAAAGAAACGCAGTAGCTTTGTTAAGACAAACATGATGGGTTCTATGAAAAAGATTTTAATTGCCATAAGCTAAAGTCCAGCAAACATCGGGCCACTTCTGTCTGGCTTGTGATTGGTTCATCTTACTTCACCTGCTCTTTAGCTCTTCACACAGTATTGGAATGTTTCCCAATCAAACAAATAAAGATAAAGTAAATAAAGTAAAGTAAAGATGATCAATAAATCCGTTTTTTTGACGAGATATTCTGATGACCTGGCTTTGCATTGACGGCTGAAGATTGGGAAATGATCTGCAGTTTTTACAACATGGCCACGATGGTATTTATCTGGGTACAAAATCTCAAACTATTTCAAGAAAATAGAATGACTTTATCCGTATAGTGCCATAAAAGTAATAAACTTTATTTATACAGCACCTTTCATCCAAGAAATGCAGTTCAAAGTGCTTCACAGCAAGAGAATCGCATGCATTGTTTCACATAAAACCAGGTATAAAGGAACATTTAAAAATATAGAAAAGAAATGAGATGCATAAGCACAGATAAAATTAAACAGAAATAGAGTTAAAATATAAAACTAGTAACTCCTGCTGTAATAGTGCATGAAGAGTTCGCCTGTTGTTGCACAGAGAGGAAAACTCCGCTGTTGTCTTGTGTTTTTTCAGGCAGGTGAGGCAGCGTCTGAAGAGGGATGTGGAGCAGATGAAACTCCAGGATCCCGACTTCAGACCTGGTCTCGTGGTTTTACAGGTAAGTTGAGAGTAAAACCTGGTTTGGATGGCCGATTCTCTCGTGGCCCGTCCTTGGAGATGATTGACGGGTGAGGATGTGGGTTGCTTTTTGTCTTCTTGGCGACAGTGTGCATGAATGTTTTCTACCATCGGCTCTTCGTGTCCTTGTAGGTTGGAGATCGCGATGATTCGAATCTGTACATCAGCATGAAGCTGAAAGCAGCAGCGGAGGTAAATAAGATCTTCTTTTTAATGTTCAGTCGATTTACATGGAGAATATATGCCACACTTCTATTCTACATTGTTTTGGTTAACGACAACTTTTAATGACAAACTCTCCTTTTTATTTTTTCTGTCTGCAGATTGGAATCAATGCGACGCATATGAGACTTCCAAAGACTGCTACAGAAGAGGAGGTGAAGGATTAGAGCGACCTCGTACACACACAAGAATATTGTTATCGTAAAAAATACCCTGAAATATTGCTCTGTTATTGTTGTGCCATATCGCCCGCCCTTGTTTTGAAGGCGCTCCGTCTGCTCGTAGGTCCTTCACAGCGTCACAGAGGTGAACGAGAACTCGTCCGTCCACGGTCTCATCGTGCAGCTGCCCTTAGACTCCATCCACAAGATCAACACGGAGAAAGTCACGAACGCCGTGTCTCCAGTGAAGGACGTCGACGGGTAAGATGAACTCGGAAACATCAGGGAGAACTTTGTTTTGTTTTTTTCTTTAAAGGTTGCTCACAAAATATTTGTTTTGTTTGCTTCCTTTCAAGTCCAGTTAAAAGGAAATGTCACCTGGTTGCTTTCAGTTTGATTGATTTCAGATCTTCGGCTCATGTTGATCAGTGTGTTCTGATCTGTTTACAGACTCACCAGCATAAATGCAGGGAAGCTGTCGCGCGGGGATCTGGGCGACTGCTTCATCCCCTGCACACCGAACGGCTGCATGGAGCTGATCAGACAGACGGGTAAACACCGCCATTAATAACCTTAAAAGCTGCGTTGCCAAGGAAATGACACGGATACGGCCTGAGTGAACTGACTGTTTCTCTGCAGGCGTCTCTGTGGCGGGGAAGAAAGCCGTAGTGATCGGTCGCAGTAAGATTGTCGGAGCACCGATGCACGACCTGCTGCTGTGGAACCACGCCACCGTCACCACCTGTCACTCAAAAACCACCGATCTTGCTGGAGAGGTACGACTCGACGTCTGAGAACGATCTCGGATACGATGATCGTCACTATAATTCTCTTTAGCGGTTGCAGGTGTCAAACATGCAGGCGGAGCATCAATTTTTTATGTCTATAGGTTTTTTTAATCTATATATATATATATATATATATATATATATATATATATATATATATATATATATATATATATATATATATATATATAATGCTGACAGAGGCGACTATTTAAAATCCAGACATGTGACTAATCGGTTAACGTTTCGATACACCAAAGATGTATTTACGTTCTTATTTTGACAATAGCACGAGCTGCTTGTTTAAAAGGAGAAGTTTGGTAATTGTCGTTTTTGAGACTCCATCAACAATTGGTCATAATTACAGATCTCTGCTGCCATCATGTGGCATAAACAATAACTGTATCTTGCCAGATTTGCACTTTTCTATTCGTTCATCTTTGTGTCTGTGTTACACATTTTGTCTCCTTATGGAAATGCATTTTTTTCTGTTTCTGCTCAGCTGGGTAGAGCAGACATCCTGGTGGTCGGTATCGGAAAAGCAGAGATGGTGAAAGGAGAGTGGATCAAGAAGGGAGCGGTGGTCATTGACTGCGGCATTAACTACATCCCAGGTACTACTACTACTACTACTACTACTACTACTACTACTACAGTCACAGCGATGTACAGGAGAAGTCAGGAGTAGTTGTTTAGTGTTGACCTACAAAGATTGTGTCTTTCAGATGAGACTAAACCCAGCGGAAAGCGGGTGGTGGGTGACGTCCACTACGCCTCAGCCAAGGAGCAGGCGGGCTTCATCACCCCGGTGCCTGGCGGCGTGGGACCCATGACCGTGGCCATGCTGATGGCGGTGAGGTCCATCTGTACAGATAAACATCATTTAGCCATCAACTGTGAAGTTCATTGAATTTTCCTGAAAGAGGGTCCTCACATTTCTAATACACCTTAAATCTGCTCTCTGCAGTAATTTAAGTTATATTAAATAGTATTTCTCTGTTTCAACCGTTGCCTTTGTGTGTAGAACACCGTGCTGAGTGCAAAGCGTTTCCTGGAGAGCCATCAACCAGGGAAGTGGAACATTTCTTACACCTCGCTCAACCTCCAGAAGCCCGTGCCCAGGTTTGTCCTCCTCTCTTTCCTTTAATCTGAGTCATGTGCTTCACTAACTTGTCACTGAAGAATTCATTTAATTCATTAATCCACTTGCAAAAGGAGTCACTTTAATTCTTTCCCTCACGTTAGAAGTTTTCTAAAAATGGCCGAGTCCTCGTGGTGTCCTCCTTCGCTCTGATTAAAAAAAGGTTTTTTTTGTCTGTGTGTGTTTTCTTTGTAACTCCAACAGTGATATCGTGATCTCTCGCTCCTGCGTGCCCAAGCCCATCGACCATCTAGCCAGGGAGGTGGGCCTGCTGTCGGATGAGGTGGAGCTCTACGGCAAGACCAAGGCCAAGGTCCTGCTGAACATCAGCAAACGCCTGCAATCTCAGCCAGACGGCAGATACGTGGTTGTCACCGGGTACGTTGTCGGCATTTTATCTGCTGTACTGCTTGTTTTTTGAAGTTGCCAGATTGACGCGTCCCTGACGAGCCTTTCTGTGTGCAGTATTACGCCCACTCCTCTGGGTGAGGGGAAGAGCACCACCACCGTCGGCCTGGTCCAGGCCCTGGGAGCCCACATGAAGCTCAACGTGTTCGCCTGCGTCCGCCAGCCTTCTCAGGGACCCACGTTCGGCATCAAAGGTGAGCTTTGGAAGAATCTGCACTTGGTGAGAAGGTGTCGCGTGTTAACAGGCTGTAGTCCCGTCCCGGTACGTGTACCTGTAGTTTTGGCTTTTGTCAACAGGTGGCGCTGCAGGAGGTGGATATTCTCAAGTTATTCCAATGGAAGAGGTATGCAGTTTAAGTTTAATGCTGTTGTTATAAAAAAAAAATGCCAAGAAAACACTGCTTTTATTGAATGATTTAATGATATTCGTTCTATTTCTTTTTTCTTTTATTTAAGTTTAACCTCCATCTAACTGGTGACATTCACGCCATCACAGCTGCCAACAACTTGGTGGCTGCTGCCATCGATGCCCGCATGTTCCACGAGTTCACACAATCTGACAAGGTGTGTTTCCCCCCTTCGGCCCGTGGTGTCTCACTGTCGGCAAGTTAATCAGTGAATAGATCGTGACTCATCGTTCCTTCTGCATGCGCACTTTAGGCTCTGTACAATCGCTTGGTCCCACTCAGCGGAGGACAGAGGAAGTTCTCCCCCATCCAGATCAACCGGCTGAAAGTACGTGATCACGTTACCCACTCGTAGGTTTGGACTGAGTACAGGACCACTTCTAACATGAAAGTCTCTTCTCGTGTAGAAACTGGGCATAGAGAAGACGGAGCCGTCCGCCCTCACCGACGAAGAGGTCACCCGCTTTGCCCGCCTGGACATCGAGCCGAGTTCTGTGACATGGCACAGAGGTATGAACATCTCCGCCGTCGTGCTCCGGTGAGTCTACTGGATTCAGCCTCGTGTACAAATGTTCACGTCGTCGTTGCGTTTCTCTTCAGTGTTGGATACCAACGATCGGTTCCTGAGGAAGGTCACTATCGGCCAGGCACCAACTGAAAAGGGCTACACAAGAGAGGTAGGAGGATTTTCATATTATTTATTAAGGGTCACTTTGTGGGAAGATTTACATTTTTAAATGGTGGATAGCTGCTGAACGAAGCTACAGAAATTCTGCACATAATCGGTTTACTCATTTGGGTTGGAAAGACGGAGGTGTTCAGTTTTACTTCGTCTTGCGACTGCAGTTATTGATCCTGAATTTGTCCCGCAGGCCCAGTTTGACATCACGGTGGCCAGTGAAATCATGGCCGTGCTCGCCCTCACCAGCAGCCTGGAGGACATGCGACAGCGTCTGGCCAAGATGGTGGTAGCCACGAGCCGCGGCGGAGAGCCCATCACCACCGAGGACCTGGTCAGCGCTCCGGAGTCACCTTCATGATGAAGGGTTGTGGAAACAAGGCTCCTGTAATGTGATTTTCTTTTCCCTCTCTGCAGGGCGTGAGTGGTGCTCTGACTGTGCTAATGAAAGACGCCATCAAGCCGAACCTGATGCAGACTTTGGAGGTGGGTCACGATAGTTTATCCTACGAGGGTCGATCAATAAGTTCTGAGACGGCTCCTGTTAGATGCCTGTTGGTCCTTTAATCCTTTACTGGAGATTATTCTGCTTCTGTTTGCTGTTGTTGTTCATCAAGTGGCTCCATTTTTCAATTTTCTTTCTGAATCTTTTATGACTCCAACTCGATGCCGGAGCGATAGCCGTGCATTATGTAAATATAATGTGAGTCATCTGAATCCACAGGGAAACCCGGTGTTTGTCCACGCTGGCCCCTTTGCCAACATCGCTCATGGAAACTCCTCCATTCTGGCTGATAAAATCGCTTTAAAGCTGGTTGGACGCGAAGGCTTTGTAGGTAAGTCGGTCAGAAATATGAACTTTGTCCTTCCTGATGGAGCGCTTACACTAAAGCTTTACTCACTTACGTGTCGATCACAGTTTTTATCCGCCGGCCGTCACTCTGCTAAACACTTAACATGTTCTACATCACTGGACCTTTTGCACTGCGCCCAACCGCATCAGCACCATTTGAACTAGGTGCAATTGCAGCATTGTTTAGGTGTATACATGTATGTATTCATTTCTATGCTCCTATATATGTCTATTTATGTTTTATGTCTATTTATGTTTGTCTGTTTTAGTTTTTTTGCACGCTGCGAGTGAAGCTACAACCGGAGTCAAATTCCTTGTATGTGAAAACATACCTGGCCAATAAACTGATTCTGATTCCGATTGATTGTACAAGTGATAGAATAAATGTGATCTATTGGATTGTGTCCATCAGTGACCGAGGCCGGTTTTGGTGCCGACATCGGCATGGAGAAGTTCTTCAACATCAAGTGCCGTTACTCGGGCCTGAGGCCCCACGCGGTGGTGTTGGTGGCGACTGTCCGAGCTCTGAAGATGCACGGAGGAGGACCAATAGTGCGTTTCTCTTTGGATTTTTTTCCCCTCAGTGTCCTCAAATTAGATACTTGAGTGACTTTATTTTGGAAAAAAAAAAAAAATTTACGTATGATTTCACACCAGTTTCACATTTTTTCATTCTGTATTTCCCAACTTAACCATCCAAACAAACACAATAGATATTATCCTGGGTACAGAATAATGTTTTACCCTCTTTCATAACTGGCTTCTAAATAATCATGAAGCATTAACACTTCGTATAGTCACAGCTGATTTACGATTTGGGGAGTTAATTATTGGATGTATTAGATTAACTGACGGATTTCATTTGTTCAGGTCACTGCTGGGATGCCGCTGCCAAAGGAATATGTGGAGGAGGTAATGCAAAAGAGCATGTGTGCTTCACTTTAAATGATTATATTCATCGAGTAGCTGTGTATTAACGTTCGATCATTAAAACATTGTATATTTATTAGTGCGTTTGGAGCGCCTAGAGCCAAGTCTCCTCGTTTGATTAATCACACGTTGTGATACGTTCAAGCTTTTTAAATAGAAACGCGTGTCTCTGCATGCAGAACCTGGAGCTGCTGAAGAACGGCTGCAGCAACATGAGGAAGCAGATAGAAAACGCAAAGCACTTTGGCGTGCCGGTGGTGGTGGCTGTCAATGCTTTCAAGTAGGTGACGCATAATAATGCTGATTTAAAAAAATAAAAGAAACTAAAGCCCTCATTAAATTTACATACTTAAACCACACAGGTCAATTGTTTTTTGTAATTGTACTTAAAGCTGCATTAATCAGCCTTTTCTCTCCTTTGTTGTGCTGAATGGTTTTGCAGGACAGACACTGAGGCCGAGCTGGACTTGGTCTGCAGCATGGCCAAAGCTGCCGGAGCCTTCGACGCCGTGCGCAGCACCCACTGGGCTGAGGGCGGAGCCGGTGCCGTGGCCCTGGGTCGGGCTGTCCAGAAGGCCTGTGAGGCCCCCAGCGACTTCAAGTTCCTCTATGATTTAGAGGTATGGACTCTTTGATTGCTGCAGTCCATCATTGCAGGTTTTTCCTACACTCTTATCAACGATGGCTAAAAATATGTGTTTATATCTGTAATTCCACTTCAGCTCCCGATCGCTGATAAGATTCGAATAATCGCTCAGAAGATCTACGGAGCAGACGATATTGAGCTTCTGCCCGAGGCCCAACACAAGGTGGCGCTCTACACCAAACAGGTCAGCGGTGGACATCATCGTAATTGGGCGGAAGATTCTTTAACGGAGCTATTTTAAAGATCTTTATTTTTGCCTCTCCTCCTCAGGGTTTCGGCAGTCTTCCGATTTGCATGGCAAAGACCCACCTGTCTCTCTCTCACGAAGCAGACAGGAAGGGCGTTCCCGCTGGGTTCGTCCTGCCAATCAGAGACATCCGAGCCAGTGTGGGCGCCGGCTTCCTGTTCCCCCTGGTTGGCACGGTAAGCTATCATTTATAAGGAGTGCCTTACCTTTCCGCAGGTTTACATCTTAGGGTGTGACTCTTCGCTGTTCTGCAGCTGCGCAGGTTCCTGTAGAAATATATCCCAAAAATAAAGTAGGTCGAAGGGCCATTTACACACAAAGGTGTGTGTGTGTGTGTGTGTGGGTGTATAAAAAAAACACACCAAAATGAAAGACCGGTTTCTTTTAATCCATAAATTATTTAAAATATAAACAAAAGCAAATCCCCGTCACTGTTTCCAAAGTCCAGGTTTATGTTTTTCAACTGTCCTTAACCCAAAGATTTTTTATCTTGAAATGAAAATGAAGCAGCAAATCCTCACATTGCATAATTGACCTAAACCATGAATGACTTATCAAAAATGTTGGTGAATAATTGTTTTTATGATCAATTATGCAACTGTAAATGTTGTTTATGTCTTCTAAAACCTGCTCATCCTAGATGCCCACCATCCCCGGCCTGCCCACCCGGCCCTGTTTCTATGACATTGACCTGGACCCTGAGACCGAGCAGGTCAACGGGCTCTTCTAAGAGGTAAAGAAGACAGTTAATGACACACCGTCCATGTGTACGGCTCACACAGGAGGTTTCTCCGTAACAGACCATAGCTGTTAAAATACTCCCTCTGTTTTTTCTTCTTCTTCTTCTCTCGGTGTATAGATGTTACCCATCGGCCTCCACTGAGCCTTAATGAAAAGTCACAGAGTAATAACTGGAACCGCCTCGAGTTCAACCGCTGGTGCTGCTTTTGTTTGTTGTGTTTTCACTCGGATGCTGACGTCTGTAGACGAGTGATTTGGCTGGAGGGCTGCTGACGGGTAAATCAAGCAGCTTAATCACAGTTCATCTCCCCGTTAGTGGCGGTCTGTGGTAGAGAAGTTCTTTTGTTATATCTCACACACGACTCTTTGAGCTTTGTATTAACTACCACTGTATATTTTGTGAGCACTAAAGCAGAGCAATGTTCTCCATTTCAATGTCTTTAACAAGAAAATGACATCACTGGGCCTAAATGCATTAATACAAAATAAGTCTTAACATAAAAATAATGTGGCCTTACAAACTGTATTTTTTGTATAATTTTGGAGTAATCTTTTTCAAATTACCTTTCAAATGTTTTGTATTTTAATTGAAAATTTCCAACACTGTCTAACATTATTGGAGGAATTACCATTGTTGTAAAGCTGAAACTGCCAAAACGTAAATCACTGATTTCTGCTGATCTGTCAGGGAAGATTAAATAAAATCTTTTTTAACCAAAAGTTATTTTTCTGTTTTCTGTCAGACACGTTTAAGTTCATGTAACTCGGTGTCGTAATGAAGTTGTTTGACAGCAGCCCAAGTTAAAACCATAAACTTCAATTTTCATTCAAGCTTAAAATTGTTGATTGTCTCGAGCAGACGGCCTCGTGGGATTAAACGCAGAACAGCTTTTGGCTGTCGCAGGATAAATGTGTTGTAAATTTATAACTGCCTATTGTGAAATATTTTATTTTTCTCTTGGCACTGCAGAGAAGTCGGCAGTGATCAAAGTGATCAGGAATAATTCTGCTTAATAAAGAAAACATACAGTATCTCTTCAGGTTAATACATACAAAACTGTTTTACCGGAGGTCGTGCTGGAATATTTCTTGAGCACAATTTCCCCAAATATCAAACTTTTCCTTCAGAACTATTTTGAGTTTAAAACTTCACACGAGCTTCAAGTTTTGAGAATAAATCGGAGAGCTCCTCCGGACCCTCAAACGGCTGAATCGGTGCTTTATTGGCGTTTTTGGCGTTAAACTGCTTTGTGATCTGTTCTCTTGCACCACCTTTAACTTCAAATGTTTGCACACACAAAAAGATAATAGTAGAGTTTTAAGTGCGTCCAGGCTCTAACTAGTCGAGCCGCTTTGAAACGCGTGATCTTTCTTACGACACAACCCTCGGGACGATATCGTCCCCGGCGACCGGTGACATGCATCATGTTGCTTGTTCATGGTTTATAACCTCACCTGCGTGTTTTGATTGATAACATTGATTTATCATGCGTAGTCTTCATACAGCTGTTTCTTTTATATTTCAATTACATTATCTATTTAATATGTAAATTAGATCATGCTGTTTGGTTTTTATTGAACTCCTTTCTTTCTTCTTATATTGTCAAATATTTTGACAGCGAGTTTACTCTATTGAACCTCATATTTTGAGTATTGTATTAGAGAGGAGCCGATGGCTTTGCATCGTTATCACGCCACTCTAGTTCAGCCAAATAAAGGCGAGGAGTGTTTGTAACATCACATTCACACGCCAACACAACATGTCTGAGCCCGCTGAAATTCAACTTTTAAACTTGTTAAACTAAAACATTCACTCAAAAGATCCCATCTGGTCCTGATAAATGTGTGCTCGCTTTATTTCGATGTGAATAAGGTGCAAACAAGTTCTCGTTTTCTGGATTAGTTTATTTGAGATGTATTTGATTCTGGACAATCATAGTCACCGAATGTTGATTCAGTGGTTTATTCATCATTTATTTGGGACCGTCATTGTTTTTTTATTCACGTCCACCTTTACCTCCTCGTCCACCTCCGCGTCCTTCTCCACCTTTATCTCCACCTTTATCTCCACCTTTATCTCCACCTTTATCTCCACCTTTATCTCCACCTCTATCTCCTCTTCCACCTCCACGTCCTCCTCCACGTCCTCCTCCTCCTCCACCTCCACGTCCTTTTTCCTTTTTCTTTTTGCCCTGTAAACAACATTAAGATAATATTTGACAACGTCTATTTAAAACACAGACAGATAAATGGCCGTATAGCTTCAAAAGATTGTGAAGTTCTACCTCTCCACCTTGTCCTCCCTCCTGTGGAAGATAATATCAATTAAAAATGCGCCACAAAGTGAAGTAAAACATACTTGTGTGCATAAAGCGCGTATTAGGAGGATGAAAGATGTCTTACTTCATCAGAGGATGCTGACTCCTCCTCTGGCATATCGACATTTTCCTAAAAGAGGGAAACGGCTTCAGTTACATGTTTTCATGTCGTTAGTCACCGGTGTAAAGAACAGCAAGAAAACAAAATGACTCACCTGGTTTGCTATAATTGGGAAAACAAAAGAGAAAGTTATTAATTAGGGGAAATTACACATAACACTACATGTGACAAGTTCTGCCTTTCAGAAATAAAACTACACCTAAAATTAAAGCATTTGTCATCAACACAGGAAAAGCAATGTTAATGTCAAAATATTTAAATGATCTGAATAAACAGTTGTTTAGTGAAGTGTTTCATTTATTGGGAACCAGAATGCTACAAACAGTTGCAAATCTTTTAAAATAAAATAACATGAAAAATTAAATCATCCACTGAAGGTAAACAGAGAAACGTGTGCATGTGAATAGACTGAAGTAAAGTGAAAACTGAAGCTCAGTATTCTCCACAGAAAACCAGAAGAGCATTACTGAACAACATCCTGATGAAAGACACTTACTGTTGGACATCTTTTCTTTTTAACAAGTGCAGCACAAAGTTTTTCCTGAGAAAAAAAAACAATGAAACAATCTTATAAATGTGAACATCACACTCCTGGTAATCAGCACAATTTAGCAGCAGTACTCGGTACGAACCTGTTGCAGAAGTCCAAAACGATGTGTGTGTAATGTGTTGTGTTCGATGTGTATTTATAAAGTGGCGTGTTGAGATGAAGAATGTGGTTTTATTTAAGTGCTGCACAAAAGCTTTGTGTTGTGAAATGTGACAGTTTGACTTTGCAGGACCGCTAAGATTTGGGTGTGGACCTGTGCAGGGGCGTAACTCCGGAGGCATCTGGGTGCAACTGGCCCAAACTTAAGAATGTGACTTAACTCTGAAGCACATAGCTGGTTGAGGTGAAGCCCATTTTAAACACTGCTGGCTAGTCTGAACATAACAATGTGCACCCTTTTTTTTTTTTAAGCTCATCATGTGATTTTTATTTGCAAAATATTGATAATATTTGCCTCTAAAATATGGTTGAGTTAAGCATGAATTGAGAAAGTACAAATGTGAATAAAGCACATGAGTAAATATGCTTGTGCTTTTGTTTACAACCAGTGTTTACCAGTTCAGACTCTTGGTGTTTACAATAGTTAGACAAAAAGACAAATCTCAAATCTGGACAAACTTTTCACGGTCTTAAGTGAACAAGTGTCACGAAAAACTAGATCACAGCAGGTGACTTGTGTGGCAGGAAAAAGATGAAGAGGTAGAGCATGACTAATAGGAGAGAACTGGTTTTGTAGGACACATCCTAATTATAATGAGCCGAAATGATGTCTCACCTTGTTTGAACTGCGGATGTATTATGTTTCTCATTGTTTATTATGTTTATTATGTTGTCGGTTGATCACAAAAGAAACAAATGAGGATGTGTGCCGTCAACCTCAATAAAGTTTGGCAAACAGGCACGTGTGAGCGACCGTTCCACCTGCACGGCCGCAAACTTGAATATTTGTGGTGACGACCTCGCCGCTGTGCAAAGCGTAGGTCGCCTACATCGTCTACAAACATCCTGTCAAACCGTATCAATTTGGATCAGATAACTGTTTTCCAAACAGTCTTAAATTATACAGATACAATAATCACACCACAAAATAATTAAAGATAAACATTTGTAAATACATCAGGGTTTGAGATAAACAGATTGAAGTGGAAACCAGACGAGAGGAAATAAAGCCTGAATGAGTCTCACAATTGCTTAAAAGCTTTCCAAACAAAAAGTCCTTTCTAGTCAATCCTCAGTGGGTGAAGCTTTTTGCTTTTGTAATTATTTATCAGAAAATACCCAGATCTCTATGCACCATGGTTGCTTTGTTTGTCTCAATCCAGATTCTAATTTCCTATAAATAAAAAAAAAGAAAGAAAACACTGTTGACTGTGTTTCTTGGTTGTTTGTGTATAATATATATAGATATATACTGTACTGTATATATTGTATATACTGTGCATTTTATATTTTACATTTTATATTTTTTTACTGCTATTTTACTGCTATTTTATTGCTTTTCTATTATTCTATTATTATCTTATTGCTTCCTGTATGCTGCTGTAGCGAAAAAAATGTCCCTTCGGGGATTAATAAAGTAACTACCTAACCTAACCTAACCTAACCTAACCTAACCTAACCTAACCTAACCTAACCTAACCTAATCCAAAAGAGATTTAATTTGATGGGCTGAAATCAAGGCCTGGCTTGGGAAGTAGCAGTGTGCCCCCTGGCGGATGGTAAAGGACCTGCATTTCCTGCACATTTTATTCATATGACATTTTGACATTTGCCTCACACACAGATAGACAAGTACGTCTGCTAACTCTTTGCCACAAAGACAGCAGGGATCGGATGTTTATAAAAACTAGACACACGGTGTTGAGCTGCATCTCAAATTAATCTTTCAGATGATGTATACCCCATATAACTTTCTTATTTTATGTTTTTGTTGATTTTAATTAATCTTTCAGGTTAACCTTCCTTCAACTGGGGTCCAATCTCATCTCTGTCAACTTGTGTTATTGCTGTGATCACTGCCGTTGTTTTTATTTGTTCTTTGCTCTGTAAATGACTCGATGTCATTGTAAATGAAGGGTCACCCTCAATAATTTCTCAATGATTTTTCTGCTCTTTTCTCAGTGAATCCCCACAGACGTATTTGTCCAGATGTTCAGCGATGTCTCTGCACTCAACGCATCTAAAAAGAGAAAAAATGTGGCTCACAGACTCTTGCATTACATAATGCTATTTAATTATACACAACCAGTTTGATTTTTACATTTATTTACTATTTTTTCAGTAGATTTTTATTTAAAATATAGACATTCTTTATTTAATACACTTACTTATTTTCTAGTAATATTCATGAGATATTATTATTGTTATTCTTTTTAAACAGGAACTTGAAGTAGGCCACGAGACGCCTTGTTTTAGGACTCAGGACTCCTTCATGTAAGGATTTGGCGCCACGTGGTGGACATAATGTGACATTGCAGATGATCTCTGACGCTGTTGGCTTAATGGCGGCGAATCCAGCTAATGTTGAGGTGAGTACACTTCTTTATTGACACCTTATCTTAGTCACGGAGACAAATGAATTATATTTACTTCGGGGCTTGTCATGGTTCTCTATATCTTCATTAGTTCTGCAACATGGTAGAATAATACATGTCTGACAATTTTGACAATAATCTGAAACAGAAATTTTGAGACTGAATATTCTGTTGAATATTGTGAATTAAGACACAGATTGATAATGAAGCTTTTCACTAACTGTGAGCAATTTGAGAAATGTCTTCTTTTTTCTTTTCTCTTTTAAGTAGGATGAAATTGTATGTTTACAACTGCAAATGTGTTGACTGTAAATACGGTCCACGTGTGTTTCACTGATCCTTTGAGGCCAAATAAATCCAACCTGGTTCATCCAACAGGTGATTGTTAAGTGCAGCTTCCCCCAGTGACATGTGGAGAATGAAGGCAGCACTGTGGCCTTGTGTTATACTTGTCTTCGTTTTAAGACCCTCTCTGGGTCTATTCACAGTTTAATGATCCTTAGATCATAATATAAACCTGCTCTCTTCCACTTGATAGCAGCTCGCTGACCTCCTTCATAAACCTAATCAACAAGCTCGAAACTCAGCGACTGACTGCACCATTTCGTGGAATAATTTCCAGGTATTTGAACTTAATTTAAAAACATTTCTTACATCAATCCTTAATTAACTCAAATACTTGTGAGCTGAAACATTTTTCTAAAGAGCTTTTGCTCATTAGTGGGACTGATCCATGTAGAATGAGAGCTATGTGGGCTCCAGTATGCAAAAAATGTTGTAGCTCAGACGGTGTTTGTTCCATCATGTTGTGGAAATTGCAGAGCTCTGACTCCACTGCATGTTATTAGCTCCCAGACTCGGGTAGAGGCAGCATGCTGTGTATGCAGAATTGTGGGAAATCCTGTCTCCCCTGACACCTCCTCCCTCCCCTCCTGCCCTCCTTCCTCCCCCAGGTCTTTAGGAAGCTTCTTTAGTACTCTGTACATGTCTGGAGCTGGTCGGAGACGCAGCTGTTGAAACCACGGTGGGAACTGAGCAGCACACGAATCTCATTTGGGACGTTTAGACACAAAGATGGAAGCTTTTCAACAATACATAATGTAAGTTTATATCCCGCACACTTCAGAATTAATGAGCCGCAACTATTCTCATTAAAAAACAAAGTCAAAAAACGTCTCTGTCACATCTTTAGGATATTAACATTAATAACTTGTCGTGCAGAGCAAATAATTGACACAATCACAGGTTCAGTCTGGGTTACTTCAGCACCCACTGAATCAGGTTTTTCTTTTTTTGACCCAGTAAACTGACGTTAACACAAAAAAATAAACCTTATCAATAAACTAGATCCGTTTTTAATTCAGCGTGTTTTAGTGTGCATCTATGGCTGTAGAGAAAAAAGAAAGAATAAATCAATAAACAGTAAAGTTATGGAATTATTTTAATTAACTATTATAAATTTGCCACTCCAGAATTTGAAGCAATAATAATAAAATTTTTTTTAAAAACCTACGTTTGTTTATCATATTGGGCTAATTTGAAAAGAGTGCGCGGATCTGTGGAGGTCGACCGGAACTGGCATGCTTTTGAGCAGAGGAGCAAATGAGGAGGGGAAAGAGCAAGTGGGTTATAGGGGGGGGGGGGAGATGAGGGAGGGGGGGGAGAGATGAGGGAGGGGGGGAGATGAGGGAGGGGGGAGAGAGAGAGCAAGTGGTTTATATGGGGGGGGGCATAGATGAGGGAGGGGGGGGAGATGAGGGAGGGAGGGGAGAGAGAGAGAGAAAGCGGGTGGGTGCTGTGAAATCTGTTAACAGGGGAGCTCTGTGCATTCGTTAGACGTCTTGGCTGCTCGCCCAACGTGGCTCATTGTGATCGAGGCATGATCGCCGGCTCCAGGCAGCCCTCTCCACCCTCTCCACCCTCTCCACCCTCTCCGCCGCCGCCTCGCGCCTGGACCCAGCCCAGCGCTCACCGCTGACATGGACAGACCCGTGAGTGCCTCCTCTCTCTCTCTCTCTCATCCCTCTCTCTCTCTCTGGTGGTAGGTTCAGGTTCCCCCCCCCTCTCTCTCTGGTGGTAGGTTCAGGTTCCCCCTCTCTCTCTCTGGTGGTAGGTTCAGGTTCCCCCCCTCTCTCTCTCTGGTGGTAGGTTCAGGTTCCCCCCCTCTCTCTCTCTGGTGGTAGGTTCAGGTTCCCTCTCTCTCTGTCGCAGATTTAGCTGTGGCTACATGCAGCGTTTCCCTCCTGTCTCTGTCTGTAGCTGCTGTAGGAGGCAGGACAGCCTGGAGGGGAGGGGGGGGGGTTTGGCAGCTTTCTCTCCGCAGGACCCTTACCCCCCCCCTCCCTCCCTTGCCCGCCTGTCCGGGCATGGGTGCCGTCCGCTGGCAGACCCACAACGTCTCTGTGTGCTCTTTGATTGTGTGCGCATGTTAGCTGCGCTGCTGCACCGTCACAGAACCGGAGCCCAGAGGTTCGCTGCCCCCCCCCCCCCCCCCCCCCCCCCCCCCCCCCCCCCCCCCCCCCCCCCCCCCCCCCCCCCCCCCCCCCCCCCCCCCCCCCCCCCCCCCCCCCCCCCCCCCCCCCCCCCCCCCCCCCCCCCCCCCCCCCCCCCAACCCACCTCCCACACACGCGCACAGATTCTCCCCCGGTTCTGTTGGTGGCGTTCACTTCAGTCTGCGCCATTGGACTCGCGGAGCTCCGGAGTCGGCCGAGCGCCCTCTCCATTGCGCCTGTCCTCGGTGGTCTGTCCTCGGTGGTCTGTCCTCGGTGGTCTGTCCTCGGGTCTGTTGTGTTCGGATCCCCTGACAACTAGAAGCAGTGAGGTCACCACTTTTTCCAGCACCGCCGCCTCTCTGAGTGAGTCCAAACTTTTCTTCTCGTGCTCGCTGTGTCACTTTGCAGGTTTGAGACGCAGTTGCATTCAGGGTACGTAGTTGTTGTTATTCTACTAAAAAAAAAAAGGAAAAAAAAGAGTGAGCTGGTCTGATCTCCGGGATGGTGTGATGTCTGAGGAGGACATACATGGCAGGTGGAGCAGCAGCAGCGACGGAATAAAAGCACAACAGAGTTCCTCTCCGTCCCCATCAGATCATCAGATCTCAGATCATCAGATCTCACATCATCAGATCGTCAGATCATCAGATCATCAGATCATCAGATCATCAGATCATCACATCATCAGATCATCAGATCTCAGATCAGATCATCAGATCTCAGATCATCAGATCATCAGATCATCAGATCGTCAGATCATCAGATCTCAGATCATCAGATCGTCAGATCGTCAGATCATCAGATCGTCAGATCTCAGATCATCAGATCGTCAGATCGTCAGATCATCAGATCTCAGATCATCAGATCTCAGATCATCAGATCTCAGATCATCAGATCATCAGATCTCAGATCATCAGATCATCAGATCTCAGATCATGTGCTGGTTGCAGTGACTCATCTCTGTGCTACAGAAGCAACCTTGACTTTTTCACCGGGGCAACAGTGGAGGATGACTGACTCAGTTTGGCACATCTACTTCCTGTCTCTGTGAAGAAGGTCTGACCCCCCCCTCCTCCTCCTCTTCCTCCTCCTCCTCCTCAGAATAATTCAGACAGTGAGGAGGATGGGATACTTCAAAATGAATTATATTTGTTTTGTTTTTTTCACATTTGCAACAAGCAGAAGTTGTGATTTTATTTTTTTCATTTGGCGGACGTTCTCGTCACTTCTCCCGAGCTGTGAACAACAACAGATGATGTCCGCTCCGATTCAAAGTGGGGAAGACGAGCTGAAGATGTCACTCATACCGTGCTAATTATCCAAGTAGTGCTCGATGAGTCTGAATGAAAACTCATGAAGAAAATATGGGATGCAAATTTTTTTTTTAAACCCTCATAACTCTGATCCAACCTTTGCAAAAGTTTCGGCACATATTTTAAAAATCATTTTTTGTCATCAACCCCAAAGAATTGTTACTTTTAAAACATGCTGGTGTCTTCAAGCTCATGTTATATTTATATATTGTGGTAAATATACTCGTTTGCAGTCTTTGCGGAGGTTTTGGACGAGAACATCGAAGTCGCTCTCACGTCTGTGTTTGATATGAAGCTTTTTGTTGGATCCACATCACAAAAAACAAAAGTTTGTGCCGGACCGTGTCTGCAGACCGGCAACTTCACAGTGATGAAACACACTTATGTGTGTTCTGGGTTAACGAACTTCCCATTCAACTTTTGACAAATTAGTGTATTTCCCAAAACTCAGTGCAGCCGACGGGAGTATTTATCAATACAAACATCAGTCAGATAACGGATCAGTGAGTCTGGCTGAGATGTTCAACTACACAACCTCTCTGCTGCTGCACGCTGTCTGCCAGCAGGTGATGAAGAGTGTGTGTGGACCTTTATCTTTTACATTTATGATTAATATATGAAGAAATATTTAGTCAAAGTAGAGCTGTTCTATCAAAACGTACGGCTGACATTACTTTCATACTATTCTATGAAGGGAAAGTTCTGTGCAGCTGCTTATGTTTGGACATTTAAACCTTTAAATAGATTTTAGTCGATAAAACCTTATTTTTCTGAGCAAGTTATTGGATCAATAGCTTTTAGTAAATAAGATATATTTCTATAAGCAAAAAAAGTAACACATTGTTATACAGTTATCAGACCGAAGCTCAAAATATAAAGCTGTCAAAATAAAAGGACTCTCAGTGGACTTGGTGAAATACGAATGTACTTCTTGGAGCTGCTGTGACCAACGACCCGACGTGTCTCCTCCCAGACCTCCAGTGACATGATGCCCAAGAGGGACAACGAGAGGGACGTGGAACTGGACAGGAAGATCGAGGCTCTCCGCAGGAAGAACGAGGCGCTCATGAAGAGGTACAAGGTGAGGACGAGCGCTCGCAGGTGGGACAAACTCCTGTCGCGACGTCCAGATTTGAGCTTTTCGGCTTTGATGGGGCTTCTCGCTTCTGTTTGTTCTTTTTTTTTATTGCATCCAGGAGGTGGAGGAGGACAAGAAGAGGGCAGAAGAGGAAGGAATGGCGCCGCAGGGCCGAAAGGGAAAAGCTGATGACCTCACCATCACAATCAGCAAGTCCACCAGCGTGAGTGTCCACATTTGGCGGAAGACGTGACGGCTGTGTTATATAATGAAACCGATGCGTTTTCATAAAGCGTTTCCTCTCTTCGGTCCGGAGCAGGACAGTCGGGTGGTGGTGACGAAGGCGTTCAGCAGCAGTTCACCGGCAGGTAAAGGCCAGCAGGAGGCGGGGCCCGACGGGGGGGAGGGCCCTCCGCAGGGGGTCGGCCGAGGCCACAGGAAGCAGCTGACGGTCACCATGGCTGGCAAAAAGGTAACGTCACCGAGGTACCGAGTGAAAAAGAAAAAATACACGGCAAGCAAAAACCCTTTGAAGTAGTTTTACTGTAATGAAAGGATATGTCGTGATGTCATGTAAATATCTAAGGTCACCCAATGTTCACTGAATGTAGCTTTTGTTGTTTACATACTAAATCAAAGTAATCAGAGTTAGTTTGTTTGATTCAAATTTTGTATAAACTGTATTTGTGTTTAATTTTATGCATTTTATCTGTTCTTATGAATCTCATCTCTTTTCTCTATTTTTAAATGTTCTGTTTTTATGTGAAACACTGCATGTAATTCTCTTGCTGCGAAGCACTGCGAGCTGCATTTCTTGTATGAAAGGTGCTCTACAAATACAGTTTATTATTATTGTTATTATTATTATCACTAATTAGCGACAGGCAGCGTTTCTCACTTCATGACACTAATATGAGTGACTGTTTCCAGGGTAAGAGGGTGGTGAGTGAGCGGCCCGAGAAGAGGCCCGGCCCCGCAGACGTCAGCAGCCCCGCCGATGACGGACAGGCGAGGCGTGTGGACTCGGTGGGGAGGGGGAAGCAGCCGTCTCACATGACCAAGAGGGACGCGGCAGCAGCACCGGTCAGAATCAGATTTAAAATCCCTGCCTGCACCCTCCCGTCTGCTTCGAACCTCACACCCCTCCTTTGTTTGCTCTCTGGTGCTGATGTGTTTTACATAGATGTCAGACAAGTCGGCGGGCCCTTCCCCTCCAGAGATGGAGCACAATGGTTGGTGGACAGGAGGTGGACCAGGGCTGTGACTCACTGCTGTGGGATTAGGAATGAGGGATGAGGGGTGTGGGTGGGGTGGGGGGAGGGGGGTGCTAATAGAGCTGTTGGTCGAGTAGATGACGTTTATTGTCTAAAGGTGGTCTGATTGCTCTTTACTTTGTTTTCTCCCTTGGAGGAGCTCTAGTTGTATTTTGAATAATCGATCTCCCTCAGGGTGTAAAATGGAGTCTGTAAGAGCTCAACAAAATGTATTTTACATATATAATTAGGCAGAATATTAACATCACGATCTTTACTCCACGCTGTGGTTTGCTTGAGATCCCATATTTAACACAGACAGGCAGAGACACATGTGCACATGCAGTACCCCCGGCTGGGCGGTGAAATGCCACACTGTCACTGACCTTAGGCCCTCCGGGTATTCAGAAACTCTGGAACAGCTGCTCCGCCTCAATATGAAGCCTGATGCACACACACACACACACACACACACACACACACACACACACACACACACACACACACACACACACACACACACACACACACACACACACACACACACACACACACACACACACACACACACACACACACACACACACACACACACAGAGACACTCACTGCTCAATTAATAAAGTGATGCAGCTTATCTGCACCACTGTAAACACAGACACTCTCTGGATACTAAAACACAGGCAGCAGCAGTCTAAATATGTCTTTACTGTATTTCTGCCATTTGAGGTGACGTGCTCTGAATCGACGGGCTGAACACGCTGTTCTGTTGCCTTTATTTCTGGCCCGTTAGATCTCTCCTCCCTTTATTTATCATGTGGACTGAATCAGCACTTGAACGGCAGCCAGCTCCCCAGTGCACCAGTCATCTGTGAATCCCACAGACCCGGTTTCCACATAGTCGCTGTTTACATAACCGGTGTCATTTAACGGTGCTGCATGAGAGCAGCGGGGAGAACGCCGCAAAATGGTGGAGAAAATGTCACAGATATATCTGGCAAGTGTTGGAAAAATGTTTGTGTAAAGAGGATCCATGATAAACTGCACATCGCTACGGCTTTGCCCTGCCTCTGAAATATTTTGCTGTGTGTGTGGAAGTGAATAATGACCGTCGGTGGGTGGTGGTGGTGGTGGTGGTGGTGGGGGGGGGGGTTATCGGGCAGCATCCCAGCCAGATTGTAATGCCTCATGACAAGACTGTCTGTTCACACTCCTGACAGAGAAAGACAAGAGTAAGGAAATCTAGTGGGAGCAACAAAGGAGGAGTAGTGGGAGGGGGTGGGGGGGAGAGGGGGTGTCCTCCTGGCAACCCACCGTCTGTTTCCAGCCTCCATTTCTCTTCTCTGAAACTTAAAGTGGTCTACACTCCTCTGGCACGATTGTTTCCCTCTTCCCACCATCCTGAAAGGGCCGATTTGATCTAATTAACATTCAACTGCCTTCTCGCCCTGAAAAGGCTCATTATGCTGCCGAGGAGACGCGGCTGGCGAGGTGCCAGCAGAGAGTCGGAGAGGGAGGAAGGAGGAAGGAGTGTGAGGAGGGAAGAGGAGAGAAAAGGGAAGGTGGTCGGAGGTCTTGAGCGTCTGTTCGGGCTGGACTCGATGTCGGTGTGGGTGTGTGACTGACTTCGTGGGTGTAGGTGTTGGTGCTCTACCAGCTCTGTCCGGCGTTTGTGGTCTTTTTCCTCTTCGGCTCTTCAAGTGTTGCTGTTAATGGCATCATGACTCATCCGCTGTGTTCAGCTGAGCACATCTTTGCCATCACAAATACACCGGAGCAAAAAACAAAACAAAAATCACACAATTCTTCACCTTTTAATGAGATGGTCTGATTTTCCAAACCACCAGGTAGTTTCCTTGTTGAGTTACCTGTAAACTGAAGTCTGTTCTTGTAACCGCTTTACAAAGTGGATAATTATCAGAGGTATTAGTGACAAGAGATGCTGTTTCACTTTTAAACCACTGGGAGGCAGTGTTGGCCTCTTTATCTTCTACCAAATGGATGCCTGTGCTTAAATTTATTTTACTGTTTATAGCAGCAGTAATGAAACTCTTTATGAGCACGTTTAATTGGCTGGCGACAAGTTGCTGTGTCATTCTAGTTGTTGTTATGTTCATCTTTTTATCTTTTTGTCTCCCCTCTCTGACAGGATGAAGTTAAACCAGGGCAGAAACACACTGAGGAGCACCAAAGGCTGTCAGAACAAAGCCAGGTGAAACAATACCTCGGTTGCCATGGCAGACACACAGAAATGATTTAATTATGGGTAATTTATCTATCTGTAAAAAAAAAAACCCGCCCACTCAGTGAGAAAAATCAGACGAGTACAGTTTCAGCTCATTAAGACCACTTCATTCACAGAATCTGAAAGATTTTTTGATTGTTTTTTTGTTGTTGATTTTATACACTTTATTAATCCCCGAGGGGAAATTTCTTCACTTTCTTGAAAGAGCAGGTTTCCGTGTGACAGCGACACCACGTGAGCACGCAGAAACGCAAACACGCGCTGCGCCGTCATCACAAACACTCGCAGACGGGCGCGACACGTTGCCGTGCACACTCCTCTGTTCAAGTGCTCGTCCTTATCGGCCTCCTGCTGGCTGGCGTGTTAACGGCGCCGGAGAGGCTCAGAGCTGCAGACCAGGCTGACGCGGAGAGGCCGGCAGGACGGGCTTCAAAGGCCCGGCCAACCCGCCTCGTGACAAGTGACGCTGCTCATGCCTCTCTCTGTACCTCGCCGGCTCTGCTGCGAGTGCGCAAGGAAACACCGTGCAGAGGTTTTGTTTTTTGAACTGTTGCGTAGTGGATGAAAGTCAGAAGGCCCTCGGCGTTGTTCACTGTTAACAGCTGCAGCTTCTGGAGCTTCAGCCGTCCAGAATAAGAGCTTGAACTCACCCCCCCCCCCTCCTCCTCTCTCCCCTCCTCCCCCATCCTCCCTGCGAGGCCCCACACATGGGAGAAATTGAAAAGCTCCAATTTGCGGCAGCAGCAGATGACCTGTTGGGACATGCGAGAAGCTGCTTCCTGTGCAGTCGTCCTCTGAGGGCGGGGGGGGGGAGGGAGAGGGAGGAAAGGGAGGGGAGGGAGGGGAGGGAGGAGAGGAAAAACAGACCTCCGATAACTGTAAGAAGGCAACATGTTTACTTCCCTGTGATTGGTCCACACCTGAGGGGAAAACATGACCAATCATAGTTTCTTCCCGGCACTGTTGTGTCTCTTTCTTTTACTTTTTGTTGTTGTTGTTCTGTTGCTGTGTGATTTAACATGCAGACGAGCATTTCGATTTTCTTGCGAGTTGCTTTGTAATCACATTTTTTTTTTTTTTCCCCTCTCTGCCTCTTGCTGTCAAGCTGACGAGCACTTTTCTGTCAGAAACCGCTCTTTTATGTAATCCCCCTCAGAAAACAACGCTGTTTGTGGCCTTTTGTTTTATGAGGCTTTGTAACAGGAGCACACAGTCTCTGCTGCTTTCGATGTGTTAAAGAGCCTGTATCAGATCTCCCTTTAGTATGAACAGGCTGTCCTCTCTGCTCTCATCACTGATCAATAAACAGGCTAAGAGAGGGGATTGGAGGAAGGAAGCATAATCGCAATTACCGTACAATTCCCTTTTCCTGGAGTTCAATATTAGTCATTAGTATTTACAGTAATGTAGGATGCAGACTAGAAATATATTCTGAATGCCACCGATCTCTAAATGTCCCTGTTACTGTTAGATGAGTTGTTTGTATACGAGAAGCCGTTCTTGTTTATGGCCACCCATGCTCAGTGTGAACTTTCCCCCTCTACCGATCACCGTGCAGCTTCAGATGCATTAAAATGTGACACCGTTGAGTCACGTTTCATTGCCGGCGCTCCATTAAGAGCCGCCGCTTGTTTTTAATGCGTCCGAATACACTGAAGTGTTTTTTGTGTCTCGCGCAGCCCGAGCCGGAGAACCCGCAGGCCATCACGGACCTCAACATCCCCACTTCAAGAGAGGAGCAGGAGGAGTATCTGCGGTGGAAGAAAGAGCGCGAGCAGATTGACAGGGAGAGAGTGGCGCGGCATAAAAACGCCAAGGGCCAGTGGAGACGGGCGTGGGACGTGGACAAAACCGAGAACATGTAAGACTCTTCGTCTCACGGCGGCTCCTCCAGGTTTTATACTTCATCGGCTCCCGTTTTTCATTATTTCAAACTAAAAAAAACTCCTGAAATGTTGACTGACTGATGACTAATCCAAATGTTAATTTTCCCGTTGGCTGAGCATCAGTTGTTATTATATGTATTTATTTCCCTCTGACCTTTAAATAACCTCATTTAAAAAAATAGACATACACTGGTATCAGTCTTCTCACCTTACTCTGAGCAGAAATATATGCATTTATTTTAATGTGGCGTATTGCATTACCAGCTTCATAAGCTGTTCAGCTCGCTGACAGTTATTTTTAAATGAAGAATAAAGTTTTGCTAATTTTTCCGGCTCAAATTTCGTACATCAGTGAAAAGCCTAATTCACTTTTAGTTGCAGATGATGAGGAGAAAACTGAACTTGAAGAACTGCCTTCCTCTTAGATGAGCTATCTCTGAACTGAATGTCCTACCACATGATCACAAGACTAAACCTCATCAAGTCACAGGATGTTGCACAATTATAGCATCGCCAAGTAATTACTTTTCAGACAAACTATCATTGAGGGAAAAGAACGTGACGGTACGTTACCAGAAGTCCTCCGTTTTAAAGACTCACTTTGATCACAGCTTTCTCTGATTTTGAAACGAGCCTACGAGCCGCATGTTGAACACCTGCTTTCAGATCGCTTGGTGAAATCACACGATCGCACCCCGAACTGACTGCAGGGTAAAAATACAGCCCGTTGATCTGAAGTGTTTTGTTAGATTTCAAACAAACCGAGCTGTTAAACACAGGTTGCAGAATAAATGAATGTGCTGTTTAAGGAAGCATCAAAATGTAAAGAGACGAGGGAGGAGCAGGTATTTTTAGCCCGGGATAAGAGAGGGAATGCTTTGCCTTATTTGGAGAAGCTTCAACACGGCCCTCGAGGAAGAACAGGCCTGGAAATGTGTTTCTGATTCAACAATTTAGACGGTTCGGGTGGATGTTAGCCGTAGGGGTGTGACTCGCGGAGGAGACGCTCTCATTGGTTCTGCAAACTCTCCGATTCTAGGCCCAAAATAGATGTTCAGTAACAACACTGATGGAATGCAGATGGGCCGGAGGTGAGGAATGATAAAGACACTGCTCGTATTGTGTTTTTGTTCCCGTCTAAACCGAACTTCTGCCTCCAGGTTTTCAGACAAATCCCTCCCTGACCGAGACTGGGCTCCTTCCAGCAGAGGTGAGACTCTGACACAGAATAAACACCTTTCACATCCACACATGGTGATAAAAAAAAGATCGGTGTCATTGTTCCAGGTGGAAGAAATGCGAGAAGAGGACAAACCAAGGCAGGCGGCGACTCGAGAGGTATCCGACCTGATATTTAGCAATTCAGTAAATGAGATAAACGTAGTCTGTAACTGTCGGGGGGTTTCTGTCTTAGGTCAGGACAAACGCAGCAAAGACAAGGGAGCTAAAAGCGTGCTGGTGATGAGCAGTAAAGCAAAAGGCAAAGATCGCCTGACTGGGAGGGCCAGGAGGTCAGTAACAACACACACACACACACACACACACACACACACACACACACACACACACACACACACACACACACACACACACACACACACACACACACACACACACACACACACACACACACACACAGCATCCGAAATTGATTCAGCTCAGTCAGCTGTTGCAAAATACTTCAAACGGATGTGGGAAGGCCTGTTGTGTTCCTTCACTGTGCCCTAATTACAAATTCTCGATGTCATGAGACTTGATTTAGAAGTCGTAGCAGCTGATTAAATAACCCAGAAGGCCTCATTTTCACTGCATTCAGTTTCTCCTCCTGCAGCTTCTCCTCTGTTGTGTGCTGGTTGGTGGTGAGGAGGCTCTCTGGGTCGGCTGTTACGACAAGCATTGCTCATAATCTCCAAAAAGCCATGAGACCACAGACCTGGAAGGGACGTGTTATGTGCCAGATTATTGCTGCCTTCAGATGGGGTTGTGTTTACTGTGTTCACGAGTAGAGTCCATGTTTTAGGATATTCACGACCTCTGACCTCCAAAAGCTCAAGAGTTCCCAAGTTATGACCGATGTTATCAGAAACGGGGGAAATGGACGTTTCATTATTGTGATTTTAGTCGTGTAGAGTTAAAAAAGGTTGATCTTCCCTACATTACGATAACGTGCTAAAGTTGTTGAGCCTTTTTGAGCCTCTTGACGTTGTCCGTGTTGCTGTTGCCTAGCAGCGGTCCTCTCACAACCACTTGAACAACCGAGCGTACGGTGCACACAGCGTCCGCATGTTGGAGCCACGAGCTCGCATGCTTCGTTTGAAGGCTTCAACCTCCTCGAGTCACAGGTCAGCTGATTGGGAAGCAAATCGTGAAGGACTTTGAATAAAAGCTCTATATGAATGTCATTTACAAGACTTACCTTGCTAGACCTAAAGAGTCCACATCTATATTTCTCATCCTTTATCTTGGCTTCATTTCTCTTGGTTACGAAAAAATAACCCACTAAACAAAAGTCTATATTTTTCAGATGGCAGGCGAATGATGATGAAGAAAACCCCGAGGTGAGACGTAAAACCTGTGACGTGATTATGGATCGCACAGACTAAAATAAAAGGTCTCCAAATAAGCCGAGAGGCGTGTTTGATGTTCTGATCTCATCTCTTAGATTTCTGACACGACACTGGAAGAATTCCTCGAGGAACTTGACGCCCTCACAGACGGTGATGTGGAGGGTCAGGAAACTAAAACCAAGATGTCTCCCAGCCCGGACTCGCCGAGTACGCCCGAGGACGTGAGCCGATCGGCGGCCCCGGTGTCAGCGGCGAGCTCGAGAGAGGACACCCCCGCTCAGGGGAAAGCAGAGGCCTCGTCCCCTCGGGGTTCGGAGAAGAAAGTGCGCTTCTCCGAGGAACTCGTCCGGGGGGCTCATGCGAGGCAAACCACGAGCTCTCAAGACTCTGCCGCTTCAGAAACCGGATGCTTGATCTCTTTGAAGGCATCCTCGCCTAAGAAGAGCAAGCATGAAGTGCAGGCACCGCAGCAGCCTCTTGAAAGCGCCAAGCAGGGGGATGGTAGTCCTCAGGATGAAGGAGGTTGTCCGTGTGCTCCTCCTGAAACCGAATGCACTGAAAAAGACAGCAACCCCCCCACAGCTCCCTGCTCCCCCCCTGCTGAAAAAGCCTGCGCCTCTCTAGAGGAGAGCTCCGTCCAGCCTGTAGAGCTGGCCAAGTGTAACATCAGCAACACAAACACAGGTATGCAGCCGCTTCGGTGATCCTGACTCTTCTGACTGCATGTGGATGGCAGGTCAGTCAGCTCATTCTGGGTTTCTTCCACAGAGGAACTAATAGACTCGGGTCTGTCTGTCCTGAGCCTGGAGTCAGGAGAAACACACCCAACACACTCCACCAGCAGTGACAAGGTCAGTGTGAGGGGGAGGAAGAGGGATTAGAGAATCAATAGATGTGTAAATAGACTGATGGAGGGAAGTGCAAATGGTTGAGGAGTTAAATGGATGAAGAGAGATGCAGCATATCTGCGCCGCCGCTTTCTATTATCCAATTTCGATTCAAGTATATTCACCCCCACTGAGACCTGATGGTGTGCAGGCGAAACAGGATGCCTCTTCATCTCATCCACCAGTGGAATAGATATTATATGACCGCCTACTTCAGTCATTCATATAGAGAAGTTGTGGGCATGACATGCATAAATTGTGTGTTATAGCAGTTTTAACGATTAATTTTTGTGCATGTTGTTCTTTTTTTTTTTTTTTTCCGCAGGCACGAGAGCATGGGAAGATTGTTTGATTGAAGCCTTTGGGATGTAAATACTAAAACCAAAACACGGCATTTGGATGCATTTCCTGCTTCAGGTAGCTCGTTCTGAGGTACTCCGTTTGTGGCTCACAAGCAAAACCACGGTTTCTTTTTGCAGCGGCGTGTCCCACTCGCTAAAGTTGTATCTAAAAAATTTGACACAAGAAGGATGAGAAGTGTTCCTGAACATTTCCCCGTCGAAGTACTTTTACATCCAAGCACTTTATGAGTATAAAAGTCTGCGTACGGACACATTCTTCAGTATGTTAGTATGCTGCTTGAGTGCAATATCATTGAATGTTTACATTTGTATGAAAAATTGAAGGTACATATCAGGAGGCCAGCTAATCAGCGTAACTTAGCTCGCCCTTGACAATGAACCAAGCCACAGTCAAATTATCTAGTGCCTGATTCTGCCTTGGAGGTATTTTGAATAAGTCTGTATTATATGATGACACAGCAGACCTACAGTACAGTCTGTATTTCTACACTCAAAACTGTGCAAGTCGACATTATTTATCAACTGCTTCTAGCATCAGTCAATGGCCTTTCACAAATATGAAAACAATACATTTGTTAAAGCGCACATGTGGAACTTGTTGTCTTCGGCCAGTGACCAAGACAGTTTCCAAAGTTTCAACAAAAAAAAATCAACCTTACTGCTGATATTAAACATTTCTGTTAGTCAGGAAATGTAAACGGAGGAACTGCACTGATTTTACAGACGAAGCTCAGTTTACTCTTCGTGCTCCGTCGCCTACTAAAGGAGCTTCGTCAAGTCTGTCAAAAATAACCCTGATGATGTCACAGTGACGTCATCAAGCCTACCTTACAAGCTGGGGTGTGTGTGGTGTTTACCGGGCGGAGGGGATCTACTGAACAAGTGCTATTAAGTTGCATGATGGAGCCAAACAGTCAGCGAATAGCAAAAAATACTGCTGGCGTAAAAATATGTGTCTGTTTAAACGGATGATCAGTGACTCTCCACAACTAAATTCTTAACACACTGCTGTTGTGTTCCCTAAAGCACAGTTTTACAGCTGAATCCCAATCACCTGGTCTTCCTCAGACTCTTATTATGTTCAGTTTATAGCCTCTAAGTCGAGGTTGTAAATCAAAAACAAATCAGAACAACTGGAGTATTATTTCAGTTAATATTTGGCTCGTGCTGTTTTGAAATGAGCAGCGATAAGAGGGCCGATACAGAAGGAGGGAACAGCCCTTCTCTCCGTTGAGGCTTTTGGCTCCTGTGGGGACGGACGGACGGACGTGAATGTTGAAAACACGTCATCCGATTCATGAAGATTCAGCTTTTAATTTGCTGTCGAAACACTGGAATTCAGCTGTAAATCCCTTTTTGGTGTTTTGTCGTTGGGTCTGTCCTCTAATCACAAAAGACAAGTCATATTTAAACAAAAAAAAAGCTTCCTTTAATTAAGAACTTAGCCAGTTGTTGTGCCTTGCATATTGGCTTCTTCAAATGTTGAAGTTGTACCTTAATTTCATGGTTTGTATGATAACTGTTACGTCATTTATTTTATTTATTTACCTCTCCATTCGGACAGCAGAATGTTACCTAGAAGGAATTTGCAAATCTGAAATTGTTTAAAATCAATGTATATGTATGCTTTTGTTTTTATTTATTTCCAGCCTGTTATTTTATTTTTGGTATCAAGTGACAACTATAATAAGTTGCCTTACAAGAACTCTGTCCTCAAAGAGGCTGTTGTCAGTATAGTTAAACAGTTACGTAACCGTGAGTAGAAAACATAGCGGACCTGCTCTGAGCTGCAGGTCCATGTCAGCTGCAACTGTGGTTACACGAAATACAAATGATCAGGATTCAAAGTGGAAGCACACTGACAAAACCAAGAAGCAGGTCACAACGTTTGAAGCCAGTCTATCCCTGAAAAATGGAAGTAAAACGAGTGGGGGCCTTATTCTGTATCATAATTGGATGGTAAATTACTTGTAAAGGACACATCTGTTTGGGGAAAAAAAACAGGTTACCTGTGAAATGTTTCAAACTCCCTGTGGGATTTAATATAGTGAAATGAAATGTAGGACCTACAATCATAGAGCAGTTGTGTGTTATATGTCCTAGTGTAGTACTCGTTTGTTAAGTCTTTCCGACATCGGCATCGTCACCTCCCTGAAATGACAGATTTAAGAGGTGCTTGTGATGATCTCGGTCCACCTGGCTGTCCTCCATGTTCTGACATCCACTCAAAAGGAAGAAATACTCGTGTGTGCAGGTGTGTGAGTGAGTGAGTGTGAGTGAGTGTGTGAGAGTATGTTTCAAGGTGTGATGCCAGCTTTTCTGCTGTTCGGAGTGCTCACGCTCGTTTGAATCTGTGTGCGACATAGCTTCATTTACTGTAGAGCGATTTTGAAGGAGGCGTACAGAACGTCAATAAAGTGTTTCTGTATTTCAAACTCTGATGACTTGCATGGTTTTGTTGCACCGTCACTCTCTCTTTACCCTTCGCTTAACGTTGCACCTGCAGTGACGTAGCAGATGTGTATGAATTCATTCTTTTGGAGAATTTTTATCTTTTCAGGAAAAAAACCAACAACCAGCCCCAGTAGTGAGTCTGAGAGAGAAACAGGGCCAGTGTGGAGCATCAACCATCCATGAAGTCCGACCGCGGTCCACAGAATCCGCCTTCATCTTGGCTTTGATTAATTTCAGATGAGCTCTCTGCAGGGCTCTTACACTGGAAACAGCTCCACAGGTGGGACCTCCCATAGGTGCTACTATTTTAATTATCTCCTCCCAGTGCTATCTCCATAGCAGCCATCTGCCACGGAGGCTGTTGGGCTTGTGACCTGCTCTGTATTACAGCCGCTCTGTACGGCAGCCTCGGTCTGTTTAAAACGCTCTCTTCAATCATACGTTCAACACAAAACCTGGAGTCTCTGCAAAGGAGATTGTTCGGCGTCGATAACACTCCCCGTTCACTGTGGTGCTAAGCTCACTAATAGTTTGAAGGGTTTGACACAATAGTGCACTACAGTGGGGGTGTTGATATTATGGAAATGAGTCCTGTAGGCTGTGTTAGAGGATTGAAGTGCAGTGGAGGATTATGTCAGCTGCACTCTGCAGTGGAGAGAAGCTTCAGAAACATGCTTTCCTGATGAAAAATCCCAAAAAAAGAGCTCAATGTTCGATGAAATCAGCTTTAAGGAAAGGTGTTGTTGGAACCTGTAGATCACACACAACCCTGTTTCTGTGTGATCTACAGTCGCCCTTTGTTTTGGTGCTGGTTTTGAAATTTTTGGTTTTGAGAAAAAGTTTTCTCTGGAAGTAACCGCCTCAAATCCATGTTGTGAAATACTGTGAAACCGGGCTGTGTTGATGCTGGGAGCTGCTGGAGTGAAAGAAACAGCTGCACAAAGATTAATACCACTTTTCTATGTGTCCAGAAAATGTACGGCTTCAGCCAGCAGCCTGTTAACTGACCACAGCCTCACTTTGTCCACAAAATAAAAGACCATCTGACAACAAGCACCTTTTAAAACTCACTAATGACCTCATTATATCGTATCTTTTAATCTGTACAAAAGTTGAACTGTAAAAACAATTCACACTTGGGTTTATGGGGCTCATCAGATACACTATGTTCTGATCGGCTTAGTGACTTTCTGCAGTCTCTGCTAGGTTCAAGAACCCTCCATAAAATCAGCCATCTTTTGTGAAAATCAAGCAAACGAGATATACTGTTTTCGAAATGCTGAGGAGACGAGTTTGATGTTTTGATGTCTTTTCGCTAGTCTAAGCCAACAGATTAAAAGAGCGCTCAGTCATCTTGTCTAACTCTCTGCAAGTATGCAAAAAAAGTACGTCATTATTATTATTATTATTATTATATTGCTTAAAGGTCACATATAAAGTGCTAGTTTGGTTTGCTGCCTGGGTTTGTGATGCCTTCAATTAGCCACGGTTTAAGCACAGCGAGGGAACAGTCGGAGCCTCTCGAGGTGTTTCATTACAGTTGGTGGATGTAGGTTAAGGCGAAGAGCGGTTTGACCCCGCGACCCCACGATCCCGCGACCCCGACATAAGCTGACAGGTTGGCAGTCCCCACTGAGCACGTGCGTCACCCCCCGCCCTCCCATCGGCACTGTCCTGGTTCAATATTTAACAACCAGCAGCTGCCCTGATCAAAGATCAAGGACTATGTGCTGTCTGCCATATTTATCTGAGAATCATCTAATAAATCCAGTCCAAAGCCCGCCAGTATAAACAAAGATATTATTTGTGTGTTTATAAATGCATGGAAACCTTTGATTCAGTATTTACTTACAAAAGGCATTCTTGCATCTAATTGGGATGTGTTGCCCTTTTAAATCTCAGGTGTCTTTAGTTTCCCACATTAAAAATGATTATTATCACTATTATTACAGCGACATATTATTATCAATCAACAAGTGAAATTGCAGCAAGCTTGAGACCTGATTTAATCAGCTGATGCTTCATAAAGGACCAAAAATAATGTCTTGTTTTTCAGATACACACAAAACCTGTAAAATAATCTATTCCAGAGCAGGCTCATCTGTTGACCTTTTGACCTTCACAGATAACAAACATTGTCTATCTGCTTTCATCTGAATCCCTCATAACATGTGTCTTTAAGAATCTACTTATTGACCATCTGCATCCTCAAAATACACAATTATTGGTTTGTGTTGAAGTCTTGAGAACACTCTTATTAAACTTCTCTGTCTCCCTGAACAACTCCACACTTTTGCCCTTTAATTAATTTCAAAAGCTTTTGTTCGCTGCCTTCTCATTGTTCTCCTGTAACTCAGGACAACATGTTCATATTTCAGAACTCTTGTGATGGTGTCTTGCACAAACAATGCTGTATTGAAATGCCTTTAATTCCTCCAGCTTTGTGAGAAAAGGTCTCATGCTTGTAACACGGCATGTCAGACCTGAGGGGGGAAAACAGTTTCTGAAAAACAAAACTTTAAAGTCTCCCTCCACTAAAAAAAAAGTGTCCCTTCTCTTGGGTGTTATACAATCGCTGTGCTTCTGTGCTGTAATTCTGACCCAAAGCTGTTTAAGACGAGCGTGATTTATGACATCACAACTAGCTTTGAAGCCCATATTAGTCCAACATGCACCTGACCAAGGTGTGATGTGGAAACTCGAAGCCTCCGTCGCTGATATGCTGATAATGACGTGCTGCCTTTGGTCCAGTCAAAAAACTCTTGAAATTAAAACTATTTTTTCAATCATGAAAAATTAATGAACTGATGTTAAATAATTTTTTGGGCTTATCAATCGAACTTTTCTTGGGGAGGGACGAGGGAAACTTTCGACACAGTTTTGTGTCCTTACTAATCTGACGTTAAAGCGACCAGTCGAGTGGCAGCTACCATGAGGCCGTTAGAGTGGGCTTTTATGTTTTCTGATTTAATAAAGGTAATGTAGCTTTTAGTCTTTTCCTGTGATCATGAGATCCATTGCCTAATTTGAGCCACTAAACAAATGAATGTCACACTGAGCTCTTATGTAACATATGACTGATCTCACATCAGATAATGTAATCATCTACCTGGGCGACTGGGTTCAAGAGTCAGGAGGACAAATGCTGCGTCTTGACTCGGATGTAGCTTCCAGCAGTAACTGTCGAGCATGAAATCCTCAATCAAAATAGTCATTCATTGCTCTCATACATTACAAGAAGCCGTAAGAGATATTGGAAACCCATCTGTCACGGCCACTGCAGCATTGACAGGCCCGTCATTATGTACTCTGCCATCTTCCCAGTGCACACCGTCCGTGCTGGGATTATATGGGATGCTTACGGCTTGTGCCGTCTTCCCTATAACGAAAATCAGGAAATCTGTCCTGTTAACACAACAGCGCGTGTCGTCATCGTTTACATCGCGGAGCGACGTTACTAATGTACCGGCTGCTCAGTGGAAATCAAGTGGTTTTATTTTGAGTGTGATAGTGAATGATGTTTGTCATCGCCAGCACAGAAACCAAAGCTTTCAGCCAAACAATCGTCTTCACAGAGAGCTGGATCAAAATAGCAGCAGGCGGCATTGTGTAATGTGTTCTTCTGTTTTGCACAGCGCAACAACAGAGCTCTCAAATCAATACACCTCCCTCACATGCTGCTGACAGAGCGCACGGGGTGGTTGGTCTTATTTCCACTTCATAGTTCGCCACATGTGCCTGTGAGAAGTGGTTTCAGTGAGAGCTGCAGCGACTGAACTGGGAGATGAATGCTTCTCTTTCTGTGAGAGGCTGACGGTCCCTCTGATCACACACCGGACAGTAACACACGTAATTAAAGGGCCTCCACCCAAATGTGATTAATTGCCCAGATCACAAGGCTGGCAACGGAGCCCTCTTTGTGATGGCACTATTATTACTGTGACCCAGTGCTTTACTCTCAATCAATAATTATTGTTACACTGAACTGTTCATTTAAATCCATCTGACTTCCATTTTTGAAAGAAAACGTAAGATGTTAGGAAAAACCTAACATTTATTTGAATCTATATTATTCATTATGGCTCTGAATAAATAAAATATCATTAACATACAGAATAATGTCAGTGATTGATTCTTAATTTACATAGATTTGTTATAAAACCATAGAAATGAATCATGTTCTAAGGATGTTTATTTACCTTGTGATATAGTTATACCTATACATACTGTTCCTTTAATAAAAATCATCTAATTACACTAAAAGTTCATCAAGGCCAAAAGATGTATGCCTGCCCTATATGTACATAACCAAATACACAGTACATTTACATGGTTATATGCACGTACCTGAGCATAACTCAATAATGCAGGTTCTTCTACTCGGAATCCAGGGTTTGATCCACCAACGAAAATAGAGCCTACATGTTAAAATGCAATAATGCAGTATTGATTGAAACCGGCCGGTGGATGGCAGTGATATGAAGCGCTGTTTGCCTGTGAGACATATTTATGTCCTGCAAAACCAAAAGCATCTCTGGAGCCTGTGTCCTATAATTTAACAAAATATCTATACCAGAGTTTCCACACGTACAGGCAGGTTAGCGGCCTCCAAAGCTGTCCGAGGTAAAGTAGATACACATTGATTTAAGGCATACAGATGGCCTAAAACAAAACAAAAAAAGAACGCATAGTTAAGGGGAAACAGTGTTCATTAGAAGAACAGAGATCTCCTCTTTTCTCAGTCCTAAAAGCAAAGATGTTAATTATCTGCAGTTCAGCATCCACTCTGCAAATTTGAGTTTAAAGAAGAAGACCTGTGTTATCCGACCGGCGGCCCTGTGAAACACTCCTTCAGGGGTCAGTTTTGATGCGAGAGGGGGTGTGGTGATGGGATGAGGCCCGATCTGTCTGCTGTCGCTTAGGTCGGAGGGAGAGTGGCCGCATCTGTTGCCGCCTGCTCGGGGTCCCCGCCGCTTTGTCTGTGCGCATCCCTCTCGTCCTCCTCGTTCTCCGTGAGCGCAGCGACAGGATCTCCGGTGCTTGACGGGATGTAGTGGTTCACCCGGGGTTGAGACCCTCGACCCAAAGTGCCCGATCTCTGCGCGCTTGTGTGACCGTGGGAAGATGCGTAGAGTCCGTCCTCCTGCTGCGAGTGCGCAATTTCTGCTCCAGCGCCGCGCGGGGAGACGGCCACTCTCTCGGCTCTGTCATCCCACTGAAACGCCTGATTGTGCGGGGTTGTGTCCTGCCTGGTCTGGTTGAGAGATAGCAGTCGTGTCTGTGTAGTGTTCCACTCTGAGGCATTGTTGCCTGTGGAAATATTAGTTGAGATGTTTACGGTGGGGGTGACTTCTTCTGGCACCCCTGGCTTCCCAGAAGAAGAGGATGCGCTGGTTGGTTTCCAGATCAGGCTGTAGTAAATTGCCAGGATAATGGCTGCTAAGGACACGGACAACACATATGCAAAAACAGTGGCTAATCTCACCCACTTCTTATTAGTCTTAGCAGCCATCTTCGCCTTTTTGTCCCCCGTATAAGTAGCAGGTTTGCCCCTCTCCATATTGGGCATGAAGTCCCGCTCTCTCATGTTGCCCCTATTTTTTCCTCGATGCTCCACCACCCCCTCCGTCTTGAAGGCTTTTTGTTATCCACAGTCCAAGAGAAGAGGAAGCAGAGGGCTGAGGAGAAAGATGCAGGACCACCTTGAACCGTCCGCCCCGCAGGAAGATTTCACAGCTCAATTGATTTCTTATAATTCATTTGATCTCAGAAGCGCTGCGCCTCATATTCGGTACCCAGTGCAGCATTGCGTTTCATAATGGACATCAAGCATCCACAGGCTGATCGCACGTTTCAGCATCCGACAGCGGCGGGACAAATGTCTGCCCTTTACGAAATTTCCAGGGAACAGCTGGCTGTAGGCCCACGGCGAATCCACAGGAGAAGATTTGATGTCATTTATCAAAACGATTAAGTGAGATCATACGGTACACAACTGTCTGCCTCATCCAGCAGATGAAGTGGCTGGCTTCGCTAAAAATACAGGAGAGGGGGCGGGCGGTGGCTCTTAAAGAAGCAGCAGCTGTGCAGAAGCCCGAGAAGAAGAAAAAAACCATAATTTCGGAGGCTCCGTTCCTTCACATCAGAGCGATGGTGCCGCACACGGAGGAGAGCAGGATGTTGCGGGGACGACCACGTCTCCAAGACGCTGTAAAGTCTTTATAGTACACCGCGCGCACCCAAGTGGACATGGTGATGTGTGCACCTCTCTATCAGAGGTGATTACATTTATTGAATTGACATTTATTAGTTATGTAATACTTATCCAAAAGAGCCAACAGCATGTTTACCACATTTATGGTTCATTTTGGATCAGTTTCGACCTTATATCTGTTAGCTGGTCCATTTCACGTCGTTTCAGCACAATGGACAGCGACTTGTCATTGCGCATGCCCTCTAGAGTAGCTGTCAGGTGGAACAGGTGAAGCACTGAGTCCAAATGTCAACATAACTCACGGCCAATGAAAACAACACAAATATGTGTATTTTTATAGATGCGTAAACTTTAGTTTGTCATCCATTATTTGACTCACATCAGCTACATTTGATCTGTTGGTGTTTACATAATTGTCAACCATCTATTAACACTGGGTCATTGTGTCATTGTGTCATGTGGGCAAGTTTGCAATAACATGGCCTGTTGTCACAGTCATATAAGTGTACATCCAGCATCACATTGGTGTTTACATGCTGCCATTTCTGAGACAAACAGACCTCTCACAAACATTCCCAGTTGATTGTTTTCATTCCATATTTTATGAAGTGGGAATTGGGAGGAAGCAACCAGCTGTGAAGTATTTGTTCAGGTCATGCTGGTCTTGTTGATTTTCCATTAAAATGTTTTTCACATGAAACATCAGCATCGTGCGTAAACAGAGCCTGTGGTGGTTCTCCATATGTCAGCTCTCCGGTGCCGGACTGGCTGACTGTTTGCATTAGATATTGCACAGTCTGAAGGTTTATTTGAATGATATCCAAATGACTGGGGATCTTTTGTTGAATCAGCCGTCGGTGTCCTGCCTCAAGTAATAAATGACAGGCGGTTGTGGCATAATTTGGTCAAATAATGGTTTGATTAGAAAGTGAATCTGCTCTTACAGCACATTAAACAGAATGAGCAGCTGCACTCAGACCAGACATGTATTTACATGATGCAAAAGACACAACCAAATGAACAAAATGAATATTTAGTGCAGGATTTGTTGCTTCCCTCATCTCTAGTTTAGGTGGCCAATGTTTTATCATGCAGCCATAAATAAAAACCAATATGCTGATTTCAAATGACAACTCAGAATTACCGTGTGAAAAGCAAATGTTAAAAATCCCTTATAAAAGGGTCACTTCCCTCAAGCTACAAGGAAAACATTTTCTCACGTCACTGGTGTTGGGTTATAGCCTAACTCCTCCAGACTATTGCTGACAGTTTCAGTTTTCATTCATGCAGTATAAACTCAGGTCTGGTAGCTGTCTGGCCATAAAGACACTTTCAAATTGGTTTGACCAGGTTTCAAAACAGTGTCTCACGTTTTATATAGACTATTTCTTCAGTAGAAAGTCATTCCAATTAAAACTGTTAATGAAGGCACCGGTGTATTATTATTATTACTATTATTGAATTAATACCCCTTTTTATTCTGTACACGCCACTAACAAAAATTATTTGACCTCCATTCTCTTGTTGTGGCATCAGAAATATTGCAGACTAATATTAAACAAAAAGTTATTATATGAAATAAAAAAATGTAGTGTGTCTAATCCAGAGTTCTGAATCTGAAGGCACTTTGACAGCCGGATATTCACCTTCACTCATATTACATGTTTTTTTCCCTGTCCAACCTAATTTGCAATGCATATTTCCTGGGGTGCGTCCTGAGCGCAGTCAGATCAGCTGAACTTCAGTTTGCTGCATCTTTTGGATACAGATGGACGGATAAGCTCGTTAATAATTATGACCATGGTGGATATCCACATATTTCAGTTATAGTATTACACTGGAACAAAAGCCTCCCTAGAAGGACAAAATGAATAAGAAAAGATTCTTTCTGGAGCCTCCAGTGGTCAAAGACTATCTGGTCAAAGGAGAAAGATTCACCAGGTGGTCGGAGGTGAGTGACTACTTCGAAAAAAGTTAGAGTTGGTCATTATTAAACATGAGACAAAGTGAAATATCGCTATATATCAGCATCGCTATATATTTTTTGTTCAACTTGAGTCGCTTATCTCCCAATTAATAACCTGAAACATCTGTAGTTTGAATAGAGATACTTGATCGTGATCAACATATCACCACCAAGCAGCTCTGTTTCACAGGTTTCAACTCAATACATGTCCAAACAATGTCGAGTCAATTCCCTTGTCTCCATCAAGGACTCAACCAAGACTGGTCCCGTCACCATGAAGATGGATCCGAAGGGTTTTTATGTCTACTGGATTAACCAAAGCAAGGTAATCAATATCAGGAGTCTGAAAAAAAAGAAACAAAAAGTCCCAGGTGAGGAGCAGCGTTCACTCCTTTTCATCGAGACTCACACCTGACAGGTTTAAACAGATGTCAAACTGAGGTAGTCGTGTCTCAGATCCACATCCACCGTGTGAGTAATGTGCGTGTGATTAAGATCTGGGATCTGTAGGATAGCCACCAGCTTCATTGACCACCTTCCGGTCACAGCAGCTGGTGGAGATGATTGGTTGGTGCCGATGTGGGCTCCCCATCCCGGTGCACCGGGCAGCCGGACTGTGATGCGTATTTAGTACTCCATCTCTTTCTCTCTCCAGGGTTTCACCCCATCAGGAAACCAGTGAAACGGACATCAAATCTGTGCCTTATATGTGAAATCAATCATGCTGGCACACTGCGTTCATGCACATTTTAAATGGGAAAAAGAATCACCGCAGTTTCCTGCATGAAGACAATGCAGTCAAATATTCTTCAAACAAACAAAGTCAATCCCATCGTTTTTGCACTTTGCCAAAAGATGACTTGTATTTCAATCCATATTTGGACTGGTGCCTACATGATGATTTCAGTATTGGTGATGAATCTCTGCCTCTTGTTTCTAGGAGACAACATTCCTGGATGTTGCTACTATCAGAGACACCAGAACAGGAAAATATGCAAAACTTCCCAAAGTGAGTAAAGTAGTACAATTTAATCTTGTAACTTTGATTAAATAAAGTCAAACAGATGTGTTTCTTGTACAAGAATGTCTGCAGGCATGCAAATACAGTGTCAAGCCCTTAGTCTGCCAATTGACGAAAGACATATTTGCATTGCAAAAATGGAAGTGGACACATGAACCAAGCCCGTCTACAGAAACACAGAAAACATAAACACAGCGCACCACAGAGTGAGTCACGATCTGAGATTTCTGTCAGGGAGCTTGTGTGTATTTGTTTGTTGGTTTGAGTCGGAAGCTGACAGTTGTAGTTGCAGTCCTTCTCCTCGCCGGCCTCCACAGACAGTTGCAGTATGCAGCCATTGTCATCCCTCACAGAGGGGATGTCTGAAATGTGTTTCCCTGAGGGAGAGCTGAGAGCACTGCGTCATCCCAGTTGGGGTGCTGTTGGAAGCACATCTTCCTCTTCAGCCCCTGAGGAGCGTTTGGGAAAGTTGCTCCAGTGCTGACATCAGCCTTGTGTTTCTGAAAGTAGTAAAGAAGTGATAGACTGTAAAGCAGCATGCAGGAAGGTAGTACCTCTGACATTACTCCTGTTTGTGTTGCAGCTACTGTGAGAACATCTTAGTGTGTGTGGGAGAAAGTGCACGAGGTTCAGTGTGCATATGTTTGCATGTCCCAGTCAGTATATTTGCCTGTTAAAAGAAGCTTCCAGGTGTCCAATCTGTGCAAAAAATAACAGAAAAGAAACTTGAATAAGTCGTAGTTAGAAGTCATGTTACGTTTGAACATTTCATTTGTTCCTTTGTTTTTCACAGCACCCAAAAGTTCGCAACGTGTTCAACCTGGATTTCCCAGACAGCAACCATCTTGCCAAAACCCTGACCATCGTCTCAGGTCCCGACATGGTGAATCTGACTTATCATAACTTCTTTGCCTCCAAGGAGAAAGTGACACAGGTAATGAACCGGTGGACACACTGACTCTGTGTGTTGTAACTTGAACTGTCCACAGTTTTTCCTCTCTGTCACTGATCCCCTCTGATCGTCCAATCACAGCCGCCGGCCATTAGCCATTATACTAAGAGCCTTTGCTTCTCCTCCAATCTCTCCCTTTTAGTCGTTATTAGACTTTATGACTTCATCATCTGGATTTAATCAACTGTAATGAAATCCTAATTGTGCTTTGCTCAAATGCAACATGCAGTGCTCTCTTTTCCTTATGCCAACACCCTCTAGTGGCGAGTTTGTGTGGCTATAAAAGCTTTTACAATGGCTCACGTCATTAGCTCATGCTGACCTTGAATGTAATCCAATATCCCTCTTTATTTTTGTAATTAAATGCACATCAGAACTGGGCAAATGACATTCTTGCAATTGCCTACAATTCTGCAAGAAACAACGCATGCAGACAAGTCTTCCTGGAGAAAATGTAAGTGAACGTGATGAGTGCATGCAACAGAATTAAATCTCATCATGCACTGTAAAACACCGTGTTGTATTATTACATGCAAGTCCAATAGTAGTATTCTGTGCATTCAACCTCAGATACATCCGGATTTCTCTTCAGACCAACAAGGACGGCAAGATCCCAGTGAAGAAGTAGGTTACAGAACAACCACGCAGCCGTTCGTTTGTACTGCGGTTGTTTCATTCTCAGAGTTTCACTGTGTTTTCTCAGCATTTACAAGATGTTCCCTGCGGATAAGAAGAGGGTGGAAAGTGCCTTGGCATCAACACATCTCCCTAAAGGAAAGGTCAGACACTAAACCTTCTGTCTCCTGGAAGTGTATTTGAAATCTTGACTTTCTCTTCACCGCCTCTTTGAATGCCCTGGTGGTTTTTATGGTCTTTGACTGTTACCTTTGTGACTAAAAAGGGTTTCCAGACTTCCCCCACAAATGTTTTGCCATAATCTGACACTACAGTAACACACAGATCACCATTTTGTTGTGCTTTTAATTTTTGCAGAAGTAAATCAGTTGCCTTACATAGTTGTTTTTTCTGACATGGATTCACATTTCAGTATGACTCCATGAAGCCTGATGTGTTCACTGAGACGGCCTTCAGGACCTTCCTGACTCATCTCTGCCCTCGGCCTGAGATCTACGAGATCTTCACCTCTTAGTGAGTGTGCTCCTCTGATTCCTCCGATATTTAATAATATTGTTCTTAGAATTTCTTTTACCTCATATTTCTACTTCCTCAAACTTTCAGCCAAAGTGAAATGAACTTAACTTGTCGTTATCATTCTCATGTTGCTCTGTGTTGAACCATTTCGCCTGAAATCAAATTGCACCTTTTCCTAAAGTGTCAGATTTTCTACCCAATAGTTCAGAAACAAAACAGTTTTTCTTTCCATTCGGATTTAGAAGTACAAAGCCAGAGATGTCGGGTGTAAACTAGACTTCGCCAGCTTCGTGATTAGCTGCATGGCATGAGCTCAGGTTGTGTGCCGTGATGAACATTAACTGCCTGGCTGATGTGATTGTCACGCCTCCCTGTGGCTCCAGCTCCACCAAACCCACCATGACGAAGGAGAATTTCACCAAGTTCCTCAACGAGAAGCAGAGAGACTCCCGGCTCAACGAGGAGCTGTTCCCTCGCCTGCGTCAAGACCAGATCAAGGCTCTGATTGACAAGTATGAACCGGCCTCCTCCAATTCCAACAGAGGTGAGATCCATTAACGATGTGTTTGCTGCGGAGGACAGTCGGCCTTGATGAGGCTTTTTTTATTTGACTACATCCTTCAATGTGTCTCTGTTGTTCATCCGCAGGTCTGATCTCTCCAGAAGGTCTTCTGTTCTTCTTGATGGGTCCAGAGACAACAGTTGTCGTGCAGGACAGGCTGGCCAAGAATCAGGACATGTCCCAGCCCATACCGCACTACTTCATCAAGTCGTCACACAACACGTACCTCACAGGTCACATGCATCACTTTGATATTGTAACAGCGAGGTGCTGCTAAACAACTATATCAGGCATTTTGATGTGGTTGTGGTTCTCTCTCTCCCTCCCCGTGTAGCTGGTCAGTTCTCTGGCGTGTCCTCTCCGGAGATGTACCGTCAGTGTTTGCTGTCCGGCTGCCGCTGTCTGGAGCTGGACTGCTGGAAGGGTAAACCTCCGGATGAAGAGCCCATCATCACTCACGGCTTCACTATGACCACCGAGATCCTTTTCAAGGTGGTTAAACATGCAGCACTTCAGTCTTCTCCAGTTTTAGTCCTCACGACAACATTTAACATGATCACATTGTTGTTTCGTTTCACTTACGTTAATTACGTTGAACAGGAATCTGCAAATTTAGCTTTTCTCTAATTTCCTGTCCACTCACTTTACATTGTTTCAACACAACATCTTCTCTTATCCACTTGCCAAGAAGCTGTTCACAACGACCAGAGTGCCAAAATGTAACGTGGTTATCCTGAAAACCAGTATGAGTATATTATCTTCCCATTTATTCATGCTGCAGCGTGTAAAGTACAAAGTAACACACGAACACATAGAGGCAGGCAGGCGGGCGCCTTCGTCATCCTCTCACACTCCACACTTCCATTTAAGGGCAGCCGGCGCTCGGCGGTCCCGGCGGCCCGGACACAACACCTCAGATCGGTTTAGTGTCAGCCTGGAGGTGTGATGGGTTTGAAGCTGACGTCACGGCCTCTGCACAGAAGCAATAGCTCTGCAGTTTGTCATGTTGTCTCTGTTCAGAGAACAATCATGATCGGCCCAGGCTCTTGTTCTCAAGCTTTTGTTAACATTTTAACAATTTTATTGTGTTTGTAGTCTTTGCCATTTGTTGCATCATCTTATTTGTGTTTTCTATTTCTCTACTGCCAGCTGTATCTCTTCACTCTAAATCTCAGTCAAATAAATGTCCGGTTAACTGCATAAAAAATAAAAATGCTTGTCTTTTTGTGACATGTGACAGGATGTGATCGAGGCCATTGCGGAGAGCGCCTTCAAGGTCTCCCAGTACCCCGTTGTCCTCTCGTTTGAGAACCACGTTGACTCGTAAGCGCTACGCTTTTACATCAACTCAAGCCGTGCGACGCTATTCACACAATGTAATAATGCTCTAATGCCTTTATCCCAATGATTTGACAGAAACAGTGGATAGTAACAGGTGTTCCTCTGGTTTGTTCCAGGGTGAAACAGCAGGAAAAGATGGCCAACTACTGCAAAACCCTATTTGGCGATGCCCTGCAATCAGAGCCGCTGGACAAATACCCCGTGAGTGCACTGAATAATAGTTCCTTCACGTTTACATATGTGGGATTTGTTAACCAGAGCACTTTTTCTGATAATTGTTTTAATACACTCAGCTGAGTTTTACAGTCTGATTACAGTAGCATGAAGGCAAAACAAAGTTCAGGTTCAAGATTTCTTATCTGTCAGACAAAGACCTTCGAACCCATTCAACTGATTCATAACAGCTCTCTGTGAGCGGGAACACGTGTGTTTGTATTTCAGACGGAGCGTGTCGTTATCTACCTCAGATAATATCAGGCACATAACCAGGATTTTTACAAATGATGAGGTCATGAGACAACGTTTCCCACTTCCTGAATAAATATTTTTAATAGCCTCTAAAAAGTCTGTAATTTTTTAACCTTTTTTCCCCAGATCATTTCAAAATGTTTCCGTGTTTGAAATGCGAATCATCTCATACGTTGTAGTAGCAACTATTCGATGATTCACCATTAAACTTGGTTCATGGTCTCCAGATACTTTCATTTGTTGGACATTTTGTTTTGAATAGAAGTCCTTAGGTTTCCTTGTATTTTGCATCTTATTCAAAGTCCTTGGAGAATGAAGTCAAATGACTGTCGTGATCATCTGACTTTTCTTCCAGCGCCATCAGGTCAAAATTTGACTTTTTCATCAACGTTTTTTTTTTTGTGTGCAAAGTCTCCCAAAACGAATGACATTTGCACAATCCTGCAGATGTCCAGTACCTCTACTACCCGTGTTTAGTTCTCCTCAGCGGTTGTTTAAAATGCTAAGCAGCTAAACTACGTCGAGAGTCATATGAAACAAGTCAGTTGGAAGTTTCTTCTTGTGTTACGTTTAGCTGAAGCCCGGTCAGCAGATCCCCAGCCCGTCTGAGCTCATGGGTAAGATCCTCATCAAGAACAAGAAGGGCAGCCACGACAAGCCAGCCCAGACGAAGAAAACCAGCACAGCCGCCACTGAGCAGCCCACGGCCACGGCCGCCGCCACCCAGGACCCAAACACCCAGGAGGAAACCAACCCGGCACCGAGCACCCAAGAGAACCAAGGTGAACACGACCGATCCCAAAGCAAATCAGCTTATGTTCTAAAATCAGGCACATTTAGTTATTTCACATCGTGTTCACATGTTTAACCAGAGGGAGACGCAGCTGTGGAGGACAACGAGGAGCAAGAAGAGACAGAGGAACAGGACGAGGAGAAAATGAAAACATCAGATGAGGTCAAATTGATGACAGTTTTGTTGTTTTTACATCACGTGTTTCCCGCCAAAGGAGTCAATTAACTTCCTGTCCCCCCGCCGCCGCCCCCCCCCTTACAGGGCACAGCTGGACAGGAAGTAACAGCGTATGAGGCGATGTCATCCATCGTGAACTACATCCAGCCCAACAAGTTCGTGTCTTTTGACAACGCCAGAAGTATGTGTGTGCACCGTGACTTTAACCTAAACGCACATAAAGTAGATTTGATTATCTGTAGTAGTTCTGGCAAACACATCAAAGTCAGAGGCAGTTATGCAATCCGTCCTCCCGTTCTCTTCTTCCTTCACAGAGAAAAACAAAAGTTACGTCATCTCATCTTTTGTGGAGACCAGAGGGGAGGCAATGATTGCCAAGACTGCTATTGAATTTGTCGAGTATCCTTCTAAGAGTGCGAACAAAAAAAAAATAGAAAATTTGACAAAGTGCAAATACTGTGTTTAAGTATTGAGAGTTGGATCAAATAATTTACGGTCAAAATATCTTATTTAATGCTGTCAGGAGAACATTGAAACAAATAGAAATACAGATATAAATTCATGCTTCCTAAAGCATCTGTTTTAGATACAATAAGAGGCAGATGAGCAGGATTTACCCCAAAGGAACAAGGATGGACTCATCCAACTACAGTCCGCAACCCTTCTGGAATGTCGGCTGCCAGATGGTGGCGCTCAACTACCAGACGATGGGTAAAGATAAATATATATATCACTCAAAAATAGCATATATTTCTTGCATTGACAGCTCTTGTTTAATTGAAATATTGTTCAAATATGATGTCTTTTTCTGCATTTGAAAGTGAGCTTCTGTTTCTCACCACAGCGGGGCAGTGTTGCACCTCTTTGTGCTCTGCAGGCCTCGACCGTGCTCTGCATCACCAAACGCTCACTGCTCCTCTTGAAGCTGAAGAGAGGTGGCATGAATGGGTTGTTTGTGTCTATTTTCAGATTTCCCCATGCAGCTGAACATGGCTCTGTTTGAGTTCAACGGCAAAACGGGATACCTGCTCAAGCATGACGTTATGCGTCGCAGTGACAAGAAGTTTGACCCTTTCTGTGACCGGATTGACACCGTTGTGGCCAGCACACTGACCATAAAGGCAGGTTCACAGCCTTGTTGTTAGAGTGTCTTTCTCACTTTGTGTTTCGGCATGGCGACCCTATTATCTGCGCAAACTAAATTCACAAAAACAACCCATTTAAAATGACTTTAAAGCTTCAGGTAAAATATGCTTTGCAGGGAAACTGATGAACAATCAGTGCAATATGTGCATTGCTGTCAGCTGTTTTTGCTCTTCTAAATTGAGCAATACATTTGCATCAATAGCCTCAGGTAGTTTGTCTGTGTTGGTCTTGTTGTCTGGATGCAGAGTCCGTAACAATACGAGCTTCCTGCTGCGAGTGAAACATGGTTCCTGGGATTCAGCAGACTCTGCACAAGCAAAAACCCCGAGCTCTATTTATATCCACCGTTTCATCAACATGGACAGCACACATCAATACTGTTCCCCAGTTCATATATCACCAAATCTCATCCACTTGTTTCACTAGATCTATTCAGGACAGTTTCTGTCTGAGAAAAACGTGAAAATAGGGGTTGAGGTGGAGGTGATCGGGCTGCCAGGAGACCCCAAGAAGAAATATCGCACCAAGTGGACCACCACACCCAACGCCATCAACCCAGTGTGGAACGAGGAACCTTTTGTTTTTGAGAAGGTGCAGATTCAACTCAACGCGCTCACATACGCACAAATATGTGTTTCTGTGAATTCAGCCGTGATATGTGTTATTGCTATCATGGTTAGATCCTCCTCCCAGAAATGGCCTCTCTCAGACTTGTCGTCCATGAAGAGAACGGGAAATTCTTGGGACACAGAATCATCCCTGTTGATGCCGTCCAATCAGGTCAGTGAAGCTCAGAAAATAAAAACCCCAAAACACGTGAACACGTACTTCATCTAATCTACATAATTTAAAACAGTGAGTCATTCAAGGCCTCAGAAGGTTTGTTTTAGCCAGCGTCTGGATCAGAGGAGCTGCTGCCTTGTTTTTAATTTACCGAGTTATTTTTTATGCCCTGCAGGCTTTCATCACATCTGCCTGCGCAATGAGAGCAACATGCCTCTCACTCTGCCTGCTCTCTTTGTGTACATCGAGGTCAAGGACTACATCCCCGCTGCCTTCGCAGGTGCTTAGCTTTTTATTTGGTGCTTTTGCAAAATAAGAAACCCCACTGCGACTGAATCCGTGTTGCCAGAGTGACAGTCAGGGACGAGATAGTGCGGGTTGGATATGTGGAGCTCGGGAGCATTTAGTTTTTCTATTTGATTAAAATGTGAGTTGCTGCTGCCTTGTACACTCATGTATTTGATTCTTCCTCAGATTTCACAGATGCCTTATTTAATCCAACAAAAGGCACAGAGAAGACATCAAAGACCACCAAAGAGGTATACATTAAAAAAAAAAAACAGCAGCTGATGTTCCCAGAGTTTCTGTTAAACCTTGACAGCACAAATTTACTTCCTGGAAGATAACAGCTTGATTGTCATGTTCCTGTCTTCTGTTTTTTTTTTTTAATCCCTGCAGTCATCCGCTGACTACATTTCTCCCTATGAGTTGCCTCTTGCGGTACAAACCCCCACTGACAAAGCTAAGGAAGCTGAAGCCTCTGCTGGAGGTAATGATGTTTGAGCTGGAGACACAGTTCAGCGTATATTTTGTAAAGGACCTGCGTATGACTCTTGCATTCGGTCTCAGTGCTGAGTTTAGAAGCTGTATTTGTTCACCTAACTTTCTGCCTCAGAAAATGCCACATCTGAAGGTACGCCGCCCACTGATGCCACCGACCAGGCGACCCCGTCTCCACCGGAAGCTGGTGCAGAGGAAGCTAAAGAAGAGGCAGCTGAAGATGCAGGAAACGCAACTTCTGAGACAGAAGCAGCCCCAGGACCAGAGTCAGAGCTAGCTCCAGAAGCCAAAGAAGAATCAAGCCCGGACTCTGGTACCAACCCTGAGCCCGCCTCAGACAATAAAGAGGACACCGAGGCCGCCGGTGCTGCTGAGGAGCCTGCAGCTCAAGAAGCTCCTGCTGAAGAAACTCCTGTCGAAGAGCCCGCTGCTGCTGCAGAAACTCCTGCTGCTGAAACTCCTGCTGCAGAAACTCCTGCTGCAGAAACTCCTGCTGCAGAAACTCCTGCTGCTGAAACTCCTGCTGCAGAAACTCCTGCTGCTGTTCCCGTAGCTGTGCTCTGTCCACCAAGTGCATCGGCCGAATCTGCAGAATCAGGTGACTTGTCGCAGCCGCCAACATACAGCAAAGGTAACACTGAGGTGCTTCATGTGCTGCACTCATCACGGTTTCCCTTCTGTCAACACGCTGCATGTTAAAGGTCTCTGACAAAGGAAATACGAAACAGTTTTATGGTATTTGTTTTGTTGAATAGATTCATTGTAGGTGCCTGTCCAGTGCAGGCGAGTAAGAAAATCCTTCCGCCCTTTGTGTTTCTGCTGCAGAGCCTTCCACTGTGACCACTGAAGAACTGACACAACACAAGAACTATCTGAAGGTCATCAAGCGTCAAGAGAAAGAGATGAAAGAGGCAGAAAAGAAGTATCAGAAAAAAGGAGAGGATCTGATTCAGAAATACTCGGACTCCTTCAAGGCCATCAAGAAGAAGAGTTCAGTGAAGAAGAAGGAGTAGGGGATTCATTTTTCATGCATACTCAGTTTCCAGCTGAAATATTGAAGGATGTTTGATAAAAAAAAAGAGGATTTTGATAGTGTTGTTGTTCAGTTTCCTTTAAAGTGCAAACTGACTTGTACCGCATATTAATGTTAACCTGCTAATGGAGTTGTTGTTGTTTTGGTCCGTGATTATATTTAGAAGCGTGACAAATATTTCTGCTGCTAATGAGTTTTTCTAGCTGAAGCAGAATATTAGAAGACGAAGAGAGAAAATAAATGAGTCCAGGCTGCAGAGACTGGAAGTGCAAACGAGCACTGCTGTATAGTATCTCCAGAAACCACATGGCTGAGCACTAATCTCTGTACTTGGAAAAGGTGGCTGCGAGTCTATCCAGCTCTATTTTCCTTGCACATGTCCTACTTGATTCTATCATGTTGTGTTTCCACCAGGGGAGGTGGCACGACCTCTGACCCCGCTGTGAATATGGAGCGGGTGCAGGAGCAGAAGGAAAAAATGCAGACGGAGCTGCAAGCGCTGTGGACGGAGCAGAGCGATCAGATGAAGAGGAAGAAAGAGCAGTGTGCAACAGAGGTGAGCGAAATAGCTTCTATTTAAAATCAAAAAAGACATCAGTCACATTCTGTACTCAAACATGCACTAATCAATATTGTTATAATAAGTGTTTATTAAATGTTAAAGCCACGTAAAGATACTTGAGCATCAAACTTCATTCCTTCACTCACTCAGGATCGACTTCAGGACAGAAAGTTATATATCAAGTCTTGTTTTGGTTTTATTTTTGCCAAGAATTTTAGCCATTGTTGTGTTTACTGTTTCATTCGTTGAAATACGGCGCCTCTTCTTCCTCTGGTGTTGGACTGAGCGCAGGATGCTACAGTGACTCACTACCGCTCGTTGAGGCGCGGGGTGGTATTACAAGCATGAAACATCTGCAACACAATGCACACAAGTCTTTGACATAATATCAAAACTGTTATTTCTTCACATTCTGTGGATAATGTGAGTTTTTTTTTTATGTTTTAAACTATTTCCTTATTGTGCCTGTAAATACCAACTGGTGGCAATGCTTCATTTTTAAAATTTATTTCCAGCCTATAACTTTTTTACGTTCTAATAGTTATTTTGTTTTGTTAATTTGTATTAAAATTTACATACAAAACACATTATTATTTAAAAAAATGTGTGCTTTTCTATTAAACAACTCAACAGCATAAAGCTGTTAAAATTTGCTCAGCCACAACCAGCAATGTATTTATTGCTTTTTTTGGATGACTGAATATCCAATATTCAATAGTATTTGTACTTTTACCTGAAGGTGATAACTGAGCTGTCTGTCAGACATTTTTCATCCTGATCTGCATTAAAACTATTTCTACTTGTTAAATTAACTTAGTATTTGGACCTGTTAACTTCCTGCTATCAATATTTTTCTCAAATGCATGAACACTGAAGCTTTACATTACATCCATGTATGGAGTTAAAAAAATAAATAATTTTAATTGGTACCTGAAAGACAAAATCTGCCCAGTTTTCCAGTCGTCCGCGTGCTCCTCGTCAGCCACCTTTATTATATCTAATGACTCACCCTGAGAGTAGGATTCATTTCCATGGGTCAGGATGCATTCGCCATTCTCATGCAGCACCTGATTTGACCTCCCATTGCTGCGTGTCAGGGATCTCGGGGGAGCAGCCAGCGCTGCAGAGCTTTATTGAGTCTACATCAAACTGAGGTGCTGTTAGCATAAGTTTTGAAAAGGTTAGTCAGGTAATCTTTTAATGGTCAACACCTCCATAGACAGAGTGTACATTGTACTGTAGAACTGCTGTCGGGTGAGGTGACAGTTAGCAGGTCGTAGGCCGAGTTGCTCTGATCAGGTTTAAACCGATAGGTCCAACTGAAGGGTCGAACTTTAGGACATTGTTATTTAGAGATACTCGAGTCTCAAATCGACGCTTCATCTTGACTGTGATTGTGCCATTTTTCTTCTTCTGTTGTGACAGAGACTAGCCAAACTGATGGAGATGGCCATAGAGAGACACACCAGCGAGCTGAAGACCCTGGAGAGGTGTGAGCACACATGCAACACATTTGGGACATGATGCACGTACGGGAGCGCAGAAGGCTCTGCTGACTGTCCAATCTGTGCCGTGTGACTTTGGTGTGACACTGTCTGCGTGTGGCAATTGTGGTGAAACGTTTGACATTTTACAGACAATACCTCAAATAATGACGGAGACTCAAAACCTTTATTTGTGATTATAATTCTTTCTGGTGTCTCGCTGTCCTGACTAAAAAAAAAAAATACATGAACACACCCACACACACACACACACACACACACAACTGTACACTCATCTAAAAAAAAACTATACAGGGAACAAAAATGTGCAACTAAAGCAAAACGTGCAACCAGAAATGTGCAAGTAGATAACTAAAATACTGCAATAAGTACCTAAACCTGTGTCAGCAATAAATACAATAAAATAAATGAATAACCCAAACTGTCAGAAGAGCTGATATTCCTGAGAGTATTGTTAAGGATAGAGAAAGATGAATTACCTCAGCCTGCAGGTCTTTCAATGTCCTTGACTGGCTTATGGTGTTATATATATATGTGTGTGTGTGCGTGTGTGTGTGTGTGTGTGTGTGTGTGTGTGTGTGTGTGTGTGTGTGTGTGTGTGTGTGTGTGTGTGTGTGTGTGTGTGTGTGTGTGTGTGTGTGTGTGTGTGTGTGTGTGTGCGTTATCCCAAGTCCCCAGCTGGCAGATGGTTATCTCGGGACAGCCATTATCCAACAGGTGTTTAAACAGCAGTAGGGAAGCGAAGGCAGCCCTGATCATCTACCTGTCCACACAGACACTATAACATCACATTTAAGCCTTCTTTCAACTGTAAAGATAAAGTCACATCAGACACACACAGCACTGCTACTCTGGATTGAAAGAAAAAAGGGTTGTTTGTTGAGTCACTTTTCATTTTAAGGTTTTGAATCCTTACTTTCTGTCTTTGCCTTGTTTTGCAGTGAAAATAAGAAGAAAACGCTCCCGAAAGGTTCATCTGGAGAGAAATCAAAGTGAGTCGCAGCCCTCAGTTTTGTTTCTCCTGAGTATCTTTGTCCTCACTGAGGGCTTATTGTCTGCAGTGAAAGGAAACACGTGAAGATAAGTGTTGAGAAGCAGCTTAGCTTCACGTGGCACTGCACATCGAGCCTGGACTGATTTGATGAAATTTTCAACAGTACGTACAAGTGGTCGGATTGAAAATAATTGTCTTCTTCTAGGCTGAAAAAGGGAATGAGCACCGAGGTGTTGGATGACACGAGTCAGTCCAATGGTGCAGTAAGTACAGAACCCGTCTCTTTTAAACTCAGAGTTTCTTTAGAGCATGTGTCCAAAGCAAAAGGAATAGTTTGACATTTTAGGGAATCTGTTGCCGAGAGCTGGATTAGTAGATTCATACCACTATTAATATGAAACTACAGACAGGAAATGGTGAGCTTACTTTAGCCTTAAGACTACAGCTAACCGACTGCACATCTACTGGAAGAGCCGAGTTCAACCTGATGTGTCGTCAAACCCAAATCATATTGTGATCTGATAAGAGATCAAATATTTCCCAAAATCTTGAACTATTACTTAAAAGGGCAAAATACATTCACGTTGTGTCCTCGTGTATCTAACACAGTACCACTACCAGCTCACACCGGTCGGTTCAACACATATTTTATTTAACAGTGTAACTATGGTTACAAAGTGTCTGAAGATTTGAAAAAGACGTAGAAAAAAAAAATACCACCTTCGGCACGTTACAGCACTTTTCTTCTATAGATTTGCACGCATGTTCACATGCAGTACACACACACACACACACACACACACACACACACACACACACACACACACACACACACACACACACACACACACACACACACACACACACACACACACACTGTTAAACTGCAAGTGCACACACACACGTGAACACATACCCCCCCCCCCCCCCACAGGAGGACCACGTACAAATACTACAGACACCCACACACACGGCCTTTTTACCCAATGAGTAAAGTGCAGCAGGCCCTGACCATAGGCCAGGCTCGTCCATTACTCAGAGGCTGTTTCCAGGAAGCGGGCTAATCCTTGTGTGGTCAATGACTCACTGCGCTCTGCTCCTGTTCCTCGGTCAGCTCATGAAGATTCAGACCTGGTGTGTGTAGGTTAAAGACCCTCGGCTGATCTCCCATCAACTCGGTCCGGATGCAGAAGTCCACATTAGGGTCGCGTTGCAGCTCATGTTGATCTACTTAATCAGCTCTATGCCCATTAATTACTGCTACTACTTATAACACAATCACTTGTTTAATCAGCACAGCCTCAGTATTGAATGCCCGAGTGCTATAAGGCCGGTGTAATCTAACTGGACGAGTCCAACCTGTGACTTAACTGTATTGATCCTCTCTCTCAGGTTGCATCCCACGGGTACATATAGACTCGCACAGACACTCACAGGGAGGAAGACGAGCAGATGAAGTGCTTATAGACACGTAAACAGTGCTTATCACTCCCTTGACACACAAACATGGCTCACAAAGACTCAAACCCACAAATCAATAGTGTTTTTCAGTGGCGACATGTTTTGTCCTTTATTGTTATTGTCACAGTCTTCAGATTCCAATCCACAGCAGGCGGCTCTGATGAAGAAGCAGGCTGCTACGCTGGAAGAAATCAAGCCCTTGACCAATCAGGTACACACACTGACACCGGGATACACTGTTTTGTCCTATTTACGATTCCACTGAATCTGAAGATTTGTGAAGACTTGGAAAATTAGATTGATGACAGATTTATGAAACAACAACATCCACCTCTACAAACTCCGATGCTTCCTCGACGATCAGAAAGTACCCACTGAGCTTAGCGCTAAATTCCTGTTCCTGGTTCCTAAGTCGCTCACACAAATCCTTTTGTCACCTGGGAAGATCTTGCACTGTAAAGACTTTTTACATGAATTCCCTGGTGACTTAAATTTGATTTAATCATGAAATAAGATTTAATCCCAACATTTAATGCTGAGACTCGTATTTTGTCCATTTTCTTGCCATTGTCCTTCTTGTCCAAGCACATGGGCTGTGAATTTTACTACATGCAAGCATCAACAATAGAGACCATGGCAGCAACAACTTGTTCTTCAAATACACTGTCAGCCGTGGCCATCTGTCCTTTCAGTGAGTGGACGCCATCCTTCAGCATGACACATCCAGTTTCAGCGATTGTGAAAGTAAAGCTCGAGCTTTCACTACTGTAAATGATGTCAGAGCGCTTTCTATGACAATGGTCTTCTTTGACAGTTGATGTGGAGCATTGGGGTGTGAGATGGTTTAGACATTGACGTGTGAGTGCCAGATGGATGGTGTGGTTTTCTGTTTCACCAATAGTATTAGCTTACAAACACAGTTTTTGATATTGTGAGAAGCGGTGGGAGGAATTCAAATGAGGCCTCAAAAACAAAGGGACAGATGAGGATAACTGAATGCGAGCTAATAGAGCTGTGTTTAATATTATTGACTTAGTAATGAGCTGCTCTCCGTCATTCAGCTAAATTGCTAACTTGTCAAAAAACTAACGTGTGCTTCAGTTATCCTAAAAATATCTCCTACTCCCTCCTATTTAAAATCAATCATGCCACTGGGTTCAAGCCAGTTTTCGAGCTTGAGGTTAGCAGTGATCTTGTGCCAACACAGAAATCCATTTTCTAAAGATTATGAGAAGCACCTGCTGAAAAGAGAAGAAGCTATAAAAATGTCAAGCCGTCCTTTGGATAATCCTCTCACTAACCTTTGGCCCCTGTGTCGGCAGCTCAATCAGGAGGCCCTGAAGGAGCATGACCAGAAACTGAGGTCGCTGCCATCAGAAGTGAGGGAGGCGGTTAATGTCTGTGTGGGGGCGCACTTCCCCGAATGTGTCGAGGAGGCTGGAGATAAGAAGGTGGGAGGAGTGGGCTTCTATGGAGATGTCTTCCTGGGTTAGATGTGTCTTGTCCTGCCCTCACTTTGTCCACTCTTGTATCTGCTTTTAGCCTGTTACATAACCTGCAGTCTGAGCATATCAATGAAATAGTAAAATATTTTTTAATGAGCAAAGCTGGCAGTGAAGTTTCAATTTAGACGTGCTATTCACAGAGAGTTTTCTTTAGGGATTCTCAGGCCGATAATGATGTTTTTATGAATATCCTGTTGTCCAAAGATAGATGATTTGAAGGTGATTTTCACTTTCTATTTGACTCTTTATTTCTGTTTCTTTTCACCAATGAAAAACACCTTAAATTAGGTTACAAAGTGGAAAATATCTGCCACTTGAAGACCCTTCACCAAAAGCCTTTGTTTGGTTCTCTCAGTCTTCCTTTCTGTTCTCTTAATAAGTCCAAAATGGGAATAAATATAGCAAGAAAAATGTAGTGGCAAAAATGGGTTATCGGGAGTCTGCAGGCTGAATGAGACAAAGACTCCATTTGTCACACTTCAGTTCAACTTGATTTTGCATGTGTGATGCTCGGTGAAGCCACAGCAAGCCATTCACTCGGACTCTGTGATGTAACCCCAATGAAAGTTTTGCAGAATAAAAAGTCAATTTACTCTGTAAGAAGGATGAAGACATTATGAAGCCATGACACGCACACTTACAGAACATGCAGCACCAAATGAAAACTACATCTGCATCTTTTAATCAGGCCCATCCTATATTAGAAATGTAAGATGTTCCCTTTATTGTAAGAATTGTTATCTTCTCCTGTGATTAATTGCTATTAATAAACCTACATGTGCACACGCTACATGTGTATTTTTCCCTTTATTGTATCTGATACTACTCTACCAGAGTCTGCTTTTGATAAAATGCTGGATATGATGTTCACAAGGAACAGGGCGACCTGTACAGGATGTTCCCTGCCTTTCACCCAATTCTTCTAGTGCACTGCAAGTTATGCACTCAAGATAGTGATTGTGAGTATGTGAACAATTCATATCACTATTTACAATTCGCATGGCTTCATCTGCATCAACTTCTCTTTATGGTTTTGACTTGTCAGTACCAACCACTTTCGACTCCATGTTAAACAGCGAGAGTCCAATGAAATGTGCGTGATTTTCCCTTCTCTTAATGTGAACAGGTACAACTTTGGAGAGATCCATTGAGGCCACATTTCAGCAGTAAAATAAAATGCATAGTAATGTCTGAAAATTAGGATTTAGCCTATTTTAAATGTCTTTTTAGTTCTTCCCCAAGATATGATCTCGTGAGGACTTTCAGTTCAGTTTATCATTGAATTATAGTCCTCATGCGTAATGAAGAGATTAAAAAAGGATAACTGTGCTATCTGTAGCTACAAATGTCCAGTGGTTCAATCAGCATTTGAAACCTGAATCCTGTCCAGTGATGACTGCCAAAGACCCTCTTTCTTTCTCTCTCTTTGTGCATTTCTTCATCTCCCTATGTTGGGAAGCGTAATTTGGCACATTGTAGCCTGACTGATTCACAATACCACATAATTGCGATGTCTTTTCTCTCCTGCTAATGCGAAAAAAAGCTAATCTGTGATGGATCAAGGGGTCTATTCAAAACAGAGCCATAATAACGGCACAAAGAGTGCAGTATTAAGAAGTGAGACATATTCCAGGTTCATTTCAGCTCCATATACAGTGCATCTGTCATATCAGCAAGAGGCACCTGTTTCCTCAAGTGTTTACACACGTGCATGCATTTATTAATGAACACAGCTTCTCTGTGACTCATCGTGCAGAGAAATCTGCCCATTGCTTTGATTTCCTTTTCGGTGGGACACCCTTCTTCTGACTCAAACTGACATGACTGACATTTAAGAGTGGCAGATCTGAACAAATCACTCAGAGACACAGCTTGTGCCTGAGAGTCCTGCCACCTCATGCACAACACAGATGAACTGTTAGCTTTGGAGTGTGAATCCAGTCAGGCCTGAGTCACCGGGCTGATAATCTTACGTAAGACGAAGACGACTCCGGCAGCTCCGTCTCATACCAGCTGGAGAGGGATGGCCGGAGCAGGGTCTCTAACCAGCAGGCGACGCACCGGGCTGCTCCTGAAGCAAAGTCAAGACGAAGGAGGAGAGCTCTTCCGATCACACACACACACACACACACACACACACACACACACACACACACACACACACACACACACACACACACACACACACACACACACACACACACACACACACACACACACACACACACACACACACACACACACACACACACACACACACACACACACACACATTTACAGAGTGGCTGCAGGAGCAGATGGAACATGTAATATTGATTGCGTGAAGAATTCCCAGCATGTTCAGGAAGAAACATAGAACGAGGTTACAAACATTTATGTGAGAAGGTGAAAGTAAGTAAAGAAATGAAGAAAAAGTAATTAGATGGTGTTTAAAATTCTTACCTATCAAATATGTGATGAATAGAGCACACGGTGCCTGAACGGGTTGTAAAATGCTCCATAAACCTCAAACAGATGCCAGATACAGTTAAAATGCAGCCTGCTATTGTGTGATTCACCTCATAATTTGATCCCAAACTGAATTATTTTATTCAGAGAAAGACAGCTGAGAAGCAAACAAACCATTAACACCGACTGTCAGCGCAGTCGTACCGAATCTTGGCAGATGCTGCACGCTTTTGTCTTCTGCAATCTGCACTCATTCATTCAATTTCAATCTTAAAAAATAAACCCTGCGTTTCAACTCTGCACAATTAAATACAAGATTTAAACATCATTATCAGATAATGGAAATGGTGCACGTTTGGTGAGATCAGCTCTAAGAATAAGCACACTGTGAAGTACATGTGAAGAGTGAACTACATTTCTCTTCCTCTCGGGGTTTCCTGTGCGAGGAAGCAGGCCGACCCGCAGGAGGTGGTGTCATGATCCACAGTCCATCTTGGCTTGAAGTACAAGCCATCCTGGATGAATATGAAGCACCCACACCACCCACACCACCCACACCCACACCACATGCTGAGGCTGCACTGTCACAGTGTGTGTGGATCAATCTGCAAGCTGCTACTGTACTTATGCTGCCTTCAGAGAGGAGCAGAGATTGCAAATTTAAAAAGCATTTTTGGATATGTTTTGCATACACTTTGCAGTAAATCGATTTTTGTTCCAGGACGCTCCTCACAATCCCATTAAAATTATAATTCTGACATTGGATCGGCAGACTAATGAGCGTTCAGCTCCCTGAAGTCACCGTCCACTCCAGTGTGCAGCATGAGTATCTGTGAGAGGCGCCTCTGCCTTCTCACAGATGCAAATTTGAACTTTCTACGTGATATAGTGCCTACATTTTATATACACGGACACCCATATACTTTAAAGCACTGCCAGACAGCACTCTCATGACGACTTGAATTCTGATTTTCTCATGTTCTCCGGGCATGTTTGGACCTAAAGTTCATGCCATCCGGCTCCGGTCGGGTGATTTATTTGACTCTGGCTCTTTACACCATTTGGACGTCTTGTTGTGTTGTAATATCTCTATTACAGCTCCAGCCTCTCTGGGGTGAGAGCATCTGTCGCATCGTGAGTTAGGAGGACCGAGACACAAGAGTCATATCATGACTGCACAGCTGACTACGCTGTTATGTAATCATAACGATGCCTGGCTTGAATAACAAATGACTGCACAATGATCAGCACAGTCCACTTATCTCGACATTGATAATATTTCCATGTTGTTGAATTTTCCTAAATGAATTAATTATTCAATTTAATCAGACATATGTTTAACTGCATTAATCAAAGTTAAAGGGTTTAATTGAATATTATGGGATTAGTTTCATTTGGTATTTTTGGCAATCTAATATCTTTGAGGTAAGAATAAAAAGAAAAGCTAATCAAGCACTCGGATCAAATTAAAATGATTTCCCCCAGAATTTAGCCAAACTATAAAAAAGCTAATTGTCTCCTGGCTCCAGTTTCATGATTATTGTTCAGACATGACAGTGGTATCAATCTTCTCATTGACCTTTTGGGAAGAAAGTGAATATCATTTTTTTTTTTACCGTTATTCCTCTGAAGGTTTGAAGAAAGATTAAATGTTGTTATTTGGCGAGCTTTTCACTCTAATATGTTTTGAACAAAGAAAAGAAAAAAGAGAAAGTGGCATTGAAAAGTAGTTGTATGCAAACATTTCACTACCAACCAAAAAAGTTGCACTTTCTGTTTTTGATTCAAGGCTTTTGGGTTTTGGATTTTTCAGTCTGTTTGATGTTAACCTTGAATCCACAAAGACAATAAACCTTTATGAAATCAATAGTTCACCTCCCCACTTCTTATTCCTTTATTTATTTCATTTGTACCCAATGGGGCAGCTCCTTACGAGAATGGTGGGTCTGAAAAAGGTCATGAGCCACAGTAACACCCACTTTTTCATGACAACATGCATTTTATGCTCTTCAGGCGGGTGAGTCACCAGGTGTCTCTTTTCAAAGAAATATCAGTCTTATCGAGGGTTCATTTGATGCAAAACTTATGCTTTTACTCAGAGCCACACTTAGTGCATGCAGATAAAAAAAAAAGAGCCACAGAAGGCAGTTTGAACAGTGAGAAGGTGAACGCTGAGCAACGTGAGTGGCAGAACATGTGGGTTAGAGAGGATGGATAGTCATGGGCTGCAGGGCCATTAGTTCATTCATAAAGAAGTGAAGTTCCTCCAGGGAGAAGGGAGCGCAGAGGTCTGTCATACATCAAGCTTTAATGTCTCGAGGTGAGGTTTGACTGATGTTTTCTTTTGTCATTAATGCTGTCATTAGTCTTGTCTGGGTTCACTGTATGGAGACACAGAGGTGTGCTAAATTTGTAAAAATAAATAAAAAGATGATCACAAATGGAACAAAACAAAACAAAAAAGATTTCAGTCCACACAGAGATGGACTGAGGGAACGACATAAAAGATGCAACAGACATCATGTGAAATGAAACTTGGCATCTGATATTGTCTGAAAGCCTCCGGGTGCTTTTCCTCCGCTGACCCAACCAAAGCTGCCACAGTCTGCTGCTTCCATTGTGCATGCGACACTGTGGCAGACCTTCCCGCCAGGTTCAGGCTGAGCGGTCGCCATCCCTGCACAATGTGGACATCAAATAAACACATTTGTACAATTTATTTATTTCGTCAGCAGCCATGGAAGGCTGCAAATAAGGAGGGGGAACAGGTGGCTCATAGGAAATGACAGAAAGTATTGTGAACACAACTTGAAATCCTCTTGTTTAACAAGAAATCAGCAACTTTGATTACTTAGAAACAGAACACCTTTAAAGAGAAATACTTTCAGTGTGTGTAGCTTTCTTTCGAACTGTAATTTTTTTTTTCCACTTGTGTTCATGGAAAATCATAGAAAAATCTGTCACAGTTTGCATTTGCTCTTTCCCTCTGCAGCTCTGCTTTCCCTCTTTAATTAATAGTCAGCCCCGCTATTTCCGTGGCGAAGCCCGCCCTCTAGGCGCTAATGCACTGTTGTCCAAAATATCTCAGAGCTGGTATTAAAGTCCCCTAAATCAGTAAGAACGACCTACTGCTTACCATCTGGCTGTCGCAGCCTGGCAAGCCAGAGTTGGGGCGATAATTGATGAGAGAGGAGGGAGCAAAGACACAGAGGGGTCCGCCTCATGGCCAATAACATATCGGTGGCCCCCGTGATTGGCAGCTCCCGGTGAGCTGTCAGCTTCTTCAGCTGCAACCCTGTAACTCTGTGTAATTGTCCTCTTCCATCCACATCTCTCAGGCTATCTTCTGTCTGGATACAAAAAAAACAAAAAACACAACAAAGTCCCTCCTTTGGTAAGTTTTTATTTAAAAGAAAAATACTCCAAAAGCAAAACACCATTTTTTGTTTTCATTAAGGTTTAAAGATCATTCTGCTGTGAAACATGACATTTGCTGTCTACTGTGGGACAACGGAGACCTCGGCTCAAACCTCGGTGATGATCCACACACCGTAGTCTCAGTGACAGCAGGCCAGCTGCTGCCTCCTTTCTGGAACGGAAGACATGTGAAATCTCAATTCAACCTTGGACTGCTGTGTCCTCGTATCAAATCAAAGGGCATTAGAGGAATTGAATGGACACACAGACACACGACTGTTCTGGCTGAATACAAATGCATTATTTTAGTGCTATAGTCTCGGGCAGGAGGCGTTATCCCCCCACTGCTCAAATGACAGCCCTACCTGTGTTAAGATGTTACATGACTGCGAGGAAACAAAAGTCTGATTGTGTTTTGTTGTGATTCTGGAAAGAGGTCCTTCATAACGGTGACGTGTTTCAGGAAGGTATCATCTTATCAGGTTAGGCATCGTAAACCTGATGAGTTTACCTGAGCAATATGTTTTTTCTCTCATGGTAAATTTGTGCAGCGAACGGAAAAGAAAGGTCACCACGAGTTACTTTCTGTTTTTCAAAGAGCAGGTGAGAGATTAAACCTCCTCGTTCTCAGGTGTGTTCAATTAGCAGGCAGCGGATGAAGTGGTCCACAGAGGACGAGGGCTCGCTCAGTCACTGGGACGAAAATATTATTACTAACTGTGAATGGGCCTCGTTGGATTTGATCCCCAATGAACTTCATTTCTTACCTCGTGCTCGGGGACTAATTTAGTCCCAGGTGTTAGTAGCTAAGTGGAGTTACCGAGGGGGTTTAGCACAGTGTTTTGTTTTCATTTACAAGTTTTTCTTGTAGAACCTTGATGTGTTGATTTTGTGGCGCTGGAAGTGCATCCTCCCCAGTGACTAATTAAGACATTTAGGGCTGCGGATAACACCTTAACTTGACACAAGCTTTAATTTCTAATCAGGCATTCGAAGTGCCTCCTGCCTACGCCAGGCCCGCAATGAATGGAAGATCAGGTATTTACCATGAAATCTCTGCTTCATTACATACATCTGTCCAATTAGCAAGCCTCTGTTTTACCAACTCATTCCCATTCTGAATATTTTATCCACATTTCATTCATGTCTGTCTACTCCATCTTTCATATTCAGTGAATAGATAGTGGAGTGGTTTTATGTCGTGCATAGAGGCTCACTGCTTTAACCGCAGTAAAATTGAGTACTGCCAGTTATCTATTTCAGTAACCTTTTGGATTTGAAGTAATATTGGAACATAATTAATAATAAAGGATGTTGCTGTGCAACAAATGTGCAACAACTTTTCCAAAATAAATGTCTGTGAAATGTAAATAATCTGTTTTTTCTGTGCTGAAAGATTAGATAAATAAGTGTTGATGGTTCATAGACACCACACTAGGAACTTTGTAGGGAATTTATTTATCTAATGATCCGGAGCTCTTCCTGAAGGAACCAACAGGCTTTCTATTTGTAATGTAGTTACACTCTTAGGAATGAACTGAGTATTTGGTATGTAATAAATGGTTTCTATCAGACTACTATAAAGTCCAACAGATAGAAAAAAAAAAGATGTAATGAAGCCTCCTGTGTAGAAGACAAAGAAAGATGTCCACCATCTCACTGGTCTGGAAATTGTGCAATTATATTAGGAATTAGTTTACATGTGTTTCTTGGTAATTCTGTAAAACAATGCATTCGCATTTATATTCATGAGCAGAAAAATATAGTTTGGAAAAGTTCTGAAGTGTCCTACGGTTTTGAGTTGCCCTCAAACCTCTCGTGTCCTGTGTATATTGGTTGGTCAGGTGTCAATCAGCCAATCAGGACAAGGGGCGGGGCTAAGACCGATGGAAACAGGTGAAAATGGAGGTGTCGCTTTAATTGTAAGTTCCTGAAAAGTGTGTTTTCTTACCGGAGTATTTTGTAGCAGTGTATGGTCCCATAATGCAGGAAAGTGATCCGTGTTTGGAGCCGTTTCGTGTCGGTAAAACTCTTGAAGTCCCGCTGAGGTCATTGCCACGTCGGGACTTTTTTCCCTGCTAATAAGTAGTGCTCAGGACTGAGCTGCATGCCGAGGGACTTACTCAGGACGGGTTTTCCTCATCACAGCGCCTCCTGCTGGACACGAAGACTGCTACCTGCAGCTTTCTGAAGAACCGTGAGTACTGACCAAACCTTTTCCTAGAGGATTTCACAACGTTATGGTACCACCACACTGACTTATCAAATCCTGGGTATTATTTTTTAATTTTCTGTGGGTCACCATTTTGTTTTGTAGTAAATGTTGACCGTTTTCATTCAATGCGTGTGGTTTAGAGATGCATGTGTTCAACAAATGTTATTTCAGCTTGGAAAGCAAAGGGATAAAACTGGGCTACATATGAATGCATTGGAGTTTTAAACTCGCATTAACGGTATAGCTGCATCTGAAGATAACCAGGCCTCTCTGCACCTTTAGTCAAGAGTCATACGCTTAAATGAGGCTATTTGTAGACACCCTATAATCTATATCTACCTCAGGAGTAATCAGGCACCTTTGGGGTGTGATGGTTTGTAGCAGAAAACAATATGAGGATACTTTACACAAATGCAATGCATACAATACCTGACGTAATATCTCTATAAAGTGGTAATTTGACATATAGATATGAGAGACCTTGTGTAAGCACGATGAATAGTACTGCTGCTCTAAGGATCAGGCTGAAAAACTGCATAATAACAACTATTACATCAATCGCTGTGTTGTTTTGTACAAACATTCATAGTCTCCAAACCTGCCATTGGGAAACTATATAGCATGTCTGTATGACGGGTTGACGGAGGTGGTCATGTTGCAAAATAGTGAAAAAGTCTGAGTAGGGATGAGACTGAAGGGGAAGCTAAACCTCAAGTGGTATCTCTGGCATCATAGGAACTCAAACCTATGGAGAGGTTGCCATAACCTTGTGATAACATGATGTGGCAATGATATAACTTTATGATGAAAAAGACAGAATAGCTTCCATCCACTGAAAAATCACCCAGGAGGAAACGTCTGTTGATGAATTTCGGCCGTGTTGAGATGAGTGAGCGACCCCCGGTGCAACGTAAAGAACCCGCTGAGGGTTTGATGAAGCCGGATGGTGAACAGTAGGCAAGGTGGGACACTGGTAATATTTCTCTCACCTCCACTGTTTGGCACATTTTTTGACCTGCTGGGATTTTTATTGGCAATTAAAATTCAATTCGGGTCTCTCGGAGGAGAAAACGGATGTTTGAAGGGTGTTTGTTAGAAGACGAAAATACAAGAAGGAAAGTGTTGAAATTGATGTAGAAACAAAAAATATAGTAACAGAATCACCTGGTGGTTTCTCAAGGCAAAGAACAGACATAGTCAAATATTATAATTATTTTATTTTATTGCCAACATTTAGCCCGGTTATGTTTAGAGGAGCAGTTTATTATCTCGTGGGCATTCTCAGTGTTACTTAAAAAGGAACAGATAATCAATTCGACATCTTCCTACAAACAGTTCTCGTCTGTAAATGTTTTGTGATTTAAAGGATCCAAGTCAGTGAGAGGACTGGATTTTCTCACCACATCAGCTGGACGCCGTTTTAATTTTTTTTTTCTCCAATCCAGTGAGGATTTCACTGCATTTATATTCGGAGTTGATTGGATTTACTTCTCCCCACGACAAAAAAAGGCCTTCAGGCAAAGTCATAATTGTGAGACCTTGAAAAAGTCAACGCACAATAGAGTGGCATAATTTGAATTCGTTGCACTCCATTATGGTTTGTGGCTGAAGCACACTGCAAAGAGAAGCACAGAGTGGATGGATCCAATATTTCAAAGACATGTTGGAAAGAAACAAAAAAAGGTAAATGTTCATTTTCTCTGTCTCCCTTTGAAGTAAACTCTCAAAGCCTGACTTCAATCTCCCCTCAAACCTCTGGTAAGAGTCCTGATAACACAATACACAATGATGTAAAGAGGACTCAACATTATGCACTATTCATAAATTTCACAAAAATACTGGATTGTCCTTTTCTGTATTTGTCTGTTCTATTAGCAGCAAGAATTTGTTAATTGGGTTAATTTGCATAAACAGCAACAAAAAAAAAAAAATGCATTTAAGTTAACCTCACAGACCTCATGAAAAACACTGGCCATGTTTTTCTCCTTGAGTAATTATTCTGTTCAAATAGCATATATTTCTCTCCAGGCACAGAGTGCTCGGGCTGAATGGATGCTGCCGCTGCATAATGATCCTCAGACGTTTGTTTCCTAGGCAACGTGGGGAGGGCATGTGGAGAGGGAGGTATAAAAACACCGGCAGCTCCTCTCTGAGTCTTACTCTGAGGTAAATGCACTCGCTGTCAACACAGACGGACTCGGAGAACTTGCTTCGCTGTTTGCCAGCTTCGTCCTCGTCTCACTTTGAGGGCTCATTTCTCCAAGTAGCTGTTTAAGAATGATGCGACCGAAAGATTTGCGCCAGGGCTCTGGCACCAAGACCTTCCTGGACGCCATGCATGGTGGCAAAGTCCACCTCGCGCGTTTCATCCTGGACGCCTTGGATGGGCGCATTATCAACTCCAAGACTGAGAACAGCCGCACCCCGCTCATGTACGCCGTCTGCCTGCAAGACCTCGGGACCAGAGCCAAGTTCACCCGGCTGCTGCTGGAGAAAGGTGCCAATGTCAACTGCCAGGACGAAGACGGTCGCACTGCCCTGAGCCTCGTCTGTGAGATGGGCTACCTGGACGTGGTCAAACTTCTGGTGCAGTTCAACGCTGACCCGGACGTCTCCGATGCCTGGGGCAACAGCGCGCTCATGTACGCTGCCTTTTCTGGGCACAGTCAGGTTCTGGAGTTCCTTGTCAGGGCTTTCAAAAGACTTGGCCTGAGGTTGGACAGGACCAATAATGCCGGTCACTCCGCCATCGATGTGGCCAACTTCTTTGGGCACAACCCGTGCGTCCAGATTCTGGCATTTCCCTGCAGAAAGGGTGTCGGCACAGAGGATCCACATGTTGATGCAGGCGCCGCCGTTGAAGGAGAGGGCCGCCGGCCCAACAGGCTCCCCAGGCAGGTTCTGGAGAGGTTCTCCAAGCAATTAAATAGTGAAGACCAGCTGCCAAGGGTATTTCAGAGACAGCTGCGGATCGGAGACAGCAGCAGACTGTGGAACCGTTTCAGATGTCCCAGGAGCCAGTCTCAGGAGGACAACCTTCGCCACAGCTGGGCTCTGCCTCCTCAGCTTGGGAAAAGCCAGACTGAGGGAGATCACAGCATCCTCTTCACTGCCAAACAACTGCAAAACAGCCAGCTTAGAGACCTAAGGGGGGCTAAAACACTAAACTCTCTTCCCGAGCCGAGCCAGAAAGATGTCAGCCGAGACACGAGACTCCCAGAGCGACCCGTGGACAGTTTTCCTCTCTGGGGAAAGGCAAAGTCATTTAACCTGGACCTCCCGAGCGGCAGAAAGCAGTCCTATCAGGGTGATGTGCGTGACATGAGCCTGTCGGCCATCAAATTAAAGAGAGCATCGCTACAAGATGACAGATGTCTGATAGACAAGATAGAAAGTCAGGGGAACACTCGGGGCCTGACAAACGACGCTGACAAAATTGCCTCGTTGCCAAAACCTCTTCTACACGGCAGGAGTCAGCCCGCGAGAGCTCTCGAAGAGAATGTCAGATCTCAGGATGAAGAGGCTGATGAAGAGGCTCCATCAGGCAGAAGGCAGCAGCAGAAGAGGGGAAGCTTCGGCCCGACCGCCAGGCACAACAAACTTCTTTTCGCCAGGGGGGAGATGGAGTCGGGGAAGATGCCCGGCCGGACTCCCGGCTTCGCGGGCCTGGGGACCCGACTGCTGCGTCGATTCACCGCACCGGAGTTCATGAGGATGGTGATAGACTGCTCGTCGGGCTCCTCCAATGGCCGAGGTCGGATGTCCCGCTCCGAAACCTTCCCTCTGTCTCACACACATCAGCCGGTCAACAGTCAGCCGAGCGTCGACAGCATCAGCGGAGTGAAATGTGAGTTCGAAAGCTGCTCGTCTCAGTCCACCCTCGATTAGAAGAAGGACAATGTCAAACAGTAGTGATGTCATAACAGCACTTCAAAATCTGACAATGCAGTTTAATTGCTTGCCATCATAGCGATATAGCCTATATAGTGAGAGAAATTATAATCCTTTGCTTTTGTTGTTTATTTTTTTCCAATATTAATTACTGATTTAAAAAAAAAAAAAGTTTAAAGCTAATTGTTCAGTTGCATAAAGCTGCATACAATTTTGCTAACCCATCTTTGAAATTATTTATAAATGAGCATCATAGAGTCTGAGTTACTGAAAATTAATATTTTGTTCCACATAAAATTTATAGTACTTGAAATCTAATGTATTTGATCTGTGTTTATAAGAAAAAAAATGTATTTTGCTTAAAGATATTCAGTGAATGTGCTTTCATGCTAAATACCTAATAAATACTTTAAAACACCGGCATATTCAACTCGTGATTATACGTGTGAGGGGAAACAAATGAAAGGAAGTCTGCTTCGGTATGCATCATTTATTGATTTATACAAAATTAAAATGTGTAATTCTCTTTTTCATGGATGAGCCACACAAATAGAAATACGTGAAAGATGTCAACATGTATCCGTGTCAGAATACAAAGACTATGTGCAAAGTGTTTCTTAGCAGGCTGGCGTCCTGCAGCATCACATGCCGGGCCTGTGTGCTTTATCTACGCAAACAAATGCAAATACAGTCACGCACATCTTCATCAGGACCAACACGCACATCTGGTGATTTTTTTTTTTTTTCTTTTAAAAAGTCTGTCACAATACAAAGAGGGTTGTATCAGAAGCAAACACCGAGATGTCGCCTCACACACACATGCACTCACACATACACACAACTATACACTCACATTTCAGGAAAGAAAAGTAACATTTTCAATTCATTTCATATAATTTACTGCAGTGAATCAGCAGGTATAAGGAAGGACCTAATATCCAGTATTTTTTATTTACATTATTAATTTATCTGTTTATGGTTCAAGTCCATACTTAACAAAGAAACCTTATTTGCAACTTCACATCATACAAACAACCCACAACACCTTTTGGAAATAAATAATAACTATGAAAAAAGAGGAATATGTTACGGGTGTTTTTCCAATAGTAGCAGCTGGGCTTTCATCTACCCATTTATTATGCTTATAAAGGAGAATTGTCTTTCACATCCCAGTTTGGTACATATTCAAGCATTCACATCAGGCCAGGTGTGCCTCCTTTTGGCCATGCAAAGAGTGTGTCGTCGTCCACTTTCCACAGCAGAGTGAGTGTGCAGAGGCAACATTATCCTTGCATAATAATGTCACGATGAGCTACTGTGGTTTGAGCCTAACACCAGCTTTATAAGCTTTATACCGCTAGCAATAATGCCCACTATGAACACTATAAAGGATTTTTTTTTTTTGAGTAGCACGTGTTCGGTACATAGTTATGTGGAATATTGATTTTTGTTATCAGTTTGATACGCTCCACGGTGTGCTGTGTACAATCCCACTGAATGTTACAGGAAGCCAATCAATATTCGGCTGGAACCGAGTTGAGAGGTGAGGAATTACATGCTGCCTTGAACTCACTCCTAAAGTGCTTCTCTCATGCCCGAGACCATGCGGTGTCTGTCGACCGAACCTGCGTCTCGCCGCCGTCACGCTGGCAGCAAAACGCTGTCACGGTCCGCTTCTCTGGAGCTGGTAGCCCATTGGCTTGGGTGCGAGAGGAGTTGGACCCCGGTGCTGACCCTGTTCTGAGGCCCGGACGGGTCAGACTGAATGGTTGTCGGAGGGGCGGGAGCCCCGTAGAATCAGCAGCGGGACATGCGTTTGCGGTACTGCTCCACCAGTGGGACCAGGCACTGAGGTGAGCCGCTCTGCAGCAGGAAGGGGTGCTCCAGCAAGTCGGTGGCGCTGGCCCGCTCTAAAGGGTCCCGAGTCAGCATACGGTCCAGGAAGTCTTTTAGGACTGGTGAGATCTGGACCGGAGAGAAAAAGGTACATAAATCCCAGAAATGATTGCAGTAGTTATTTGGTGCCTTTGTATGTGTTGAGTGTATGCGAGTCTGTTCTCACCTGGCTGACACTTCGTACAGTCGGAGCTGGCTCATCTCTCAGCCTCTTCATCGCTGCTACGGGCGTTTCACTGAAGTACGGTGGCTCCCCATCCACCATCTCTACGACCATGATACCCATCGACCACACGTCCACCTGGTGCACCATCGCACGGGAAAAAGAAAATAGTGGAACAGATTGCCACTGTTGGCTGTTATGCTGCATGACAGAGATCACCACTGTTATTTGGTGTGAATGAGAGTTTAACGTGTGCCTCCTCACCTCAGTGCCATATGGTGATTTGGAGATGACCTCAGGAGCCATCCAATAGGGTGTCCCCACTAGAGACTTCCTCTTAGGGATGTCCTTACTGATCTGAGCACAGAAACCGAAGTCTGACAGCTTTACCTGTAGAGAACCCCCCCCCCCCAAAAAAAATCACCTTACAAAGAGAAAGCAAAACCGAGGGGGAAGGAAAGAATAACATGTATGACATGTCCGTACCCTTCCGTCTAATGTGAGTAGTATAGAGTCGCTCTTGATGTCTCTGTGGATGACTCCCTGTGAATGGAGATAGGCCAGAGCCTGCAGAACAGCTTCACACACTGTGGCAATCTGCTCTTCACTCAGCCTGCAACACACACACACACACACACACACACACACACACACACACACACACACACACACACGCTGAATTTATATGAACACTTTTTCCATTTCAACAAGATAAACGGCTCCGAAAGCTGAAATTCATGAATCGCTGCATATTAAAGGCAACGATAAAGAGTGCAAGGTTCAAAACAACAAGTCCCACACTGCAGAATCAGGAAGGAAACACCTTCATTCCTCTGCAATGTTAATGTGAGCTTGATATTTTACAAGTGCAACATAAACATATACGATGTGGGAGACAAAAAGACATTTTCAAGCAGCAGAAAGGTCGCTTGTTTACTGCAAAGCAAAGTAATAACTGCATGCTGTATTCTCCCACACATGACTATCATTAGAAATACACATCTGAAACTATACAACATAAAAAAATTATAGTTATTAATTTGGGTAGTTTTCTTCATTTAGAGAGATTTGAATGAGTCCAAACAATATTTGACACCTGAGGATTCCTCTTGATGATTGTTCTGTCCATATACTGATTATTCTAGTCTTTGACAAGCAGTGGCTGTGACAGCTGGCTCATTTTATATGTCATCTGGTTTAGGAGGACATTTTTCATCCCTTTGAGTCAAGCGATCTAACCCTGAGGTCAATCTATGGAGATCAAGCCAGCCATCTGTTAATAAGATTAAATGAGGTTCAAAACAAAAACACGGTACACTCCCTGCTGCTGATCAATACGTGTTCCTCATTTTTTGACGTGTGCACCACTAAACAATGCGACAGCATCAGGGGATCCAATTTCTACCCAAAATTGACATTTCACGTGGCGTGGAAACATGCACAAATTCAATGATGTTACTGAATTATTATTTGTCCCTGGAGGAAAGCGTCAGACGTGGAGTGAAAGAGAAGACGAGTGATGTCGTGGCACTGCTGGGATCAACTCCGTTCACTCATCAGTTGATACCACACTACCCCCTTGTGGTCAATTTAGGGGTTCAAAATTATTTGACAATAAGACAGAAAACACCTTTTTTTTTTGCAGCTTTTTAAATCTTTTCTTGATGGTGTTGGTACCTGGTTTCAGACACAATGTTGGTTAGTGCTCCACCCTGCAGGTACTCCATGATGACCCAGAGCTCCTCCTCCACCAGGGCAGACTTAAACATCTCCACCACATTCCTGTGCTGATAGTCCCTCATGATGACAACCTGCAGCATGAAACATTCATGTTAGCACCATAATATTCAGAGATGTAATAAAAAATACATTTTGGCCATTTAATGTTAAAACTATACAGCAATTTAGTTCATTGAACTGCATGATTGAAATTGGTCATCAGAAGAGGCTTTTAGTCTGTATAGTGTCAGTCAACCTCTAACGTGTCTTTAATTAGAGGCAATTCTTTCAAACATAAGTGACCTAAATCAAGATTACCCTGATGACATCATCAGGTCTCTTAAGGATGCATGCTTGACGCCACTGAGGACTTTATTGAATGTGTTTTCACAGGCTGAGTAGTTAAAGGCTGAACCACAAAGTGGTGCTATAAATGAGCGTGCATGTGTTCTGGAGTTACTTGCATTTGTCTGTGGGATCATTATTTTTTTTTGTACCTCATTAAAGAGCAACTCCCTCCTCTGCTGCCGCCGCAGGTCCATCATCTTCACCGCCACTTGCCTGCCGCTGTGCTTCTCTGTAGCGATACACACCACCCCGGTGGAGCCCTCCCCAATCTTCACAAAGTTCTCCAGATAAGATCGCGGGTCGCCCTTGTCCACCACCATCTGCAGGGCTGCCTTGAACTGTTCGTGCGTCACCTTGGGTGGGTCGGGGGGGGGTCTGGGTGAAGGATGCTGCGGGGGTCTAAAGGCAGGGGAGCACGTACCTGGAGGACTGGTGGCGAGTGAGCCAGTAGGGGAAGGTCGAGGTTGGGAGGGGCTGTCCTGTCGGGGGTAAGGAGGGTTGGGGCATCCGGAGTGTCTGAGAAAGGGGTCCGGTCCACTGGGCCTCAGTCCTATGTTGGGAGACAGGCCCAGGGTGTAACTGGCTGAGGAGCACACCGTCCTCTGCGGTCTAATGCCTCCAACAAGAGGACTGCTGGTGCCAGTGGGCAGGAAACCGGAGTGGTACCTCACTGCCGAGTCGGCCTGCACGATTCCAGAAAAAGGACGAGGTGAATTAGAAGAGAGCTGAAAGGTAGTTGGCCACCTGCCTCAAGTTCATGACCCACTAACTGTTAATCAAGTCCTTCGTTTTCACTCTGCATCCACTTCACCTGACGTGACCCCTGTAAAGATGTTGCTTTTGGCCCCATGTGTCCTATTTGAGATCTTGGCAAACACCATCTTTCAACATTTACAATCCGCTGGCACTTTAAACCCACATCTCCTTTTTTTAACACTAAAATTAAATTAAATACTCAAATGCCAAACTGTAATCACCTTTAGTGTAAAGCCGATCAATAAGCTGCCTCACTGCAGTTCCACAACCTAAGCACTAAAATGATCCCTGATGATTTCTTGACAAAAAAAAACTTTTAATGTGTTCGATGCTCGTGCACAAAAACATGCTGAGCACTGATAATATGATGTACATAGCATTACCAGAAATATGCATATACTGTGTGTTCTATGAATAATGGATTTTCAGTGCATTTCTTTGCTGCGAGGATGCGCAACGACTTACTTTCAGGTCGTAGGAGGAGAACGGCCTCCCCGGGCTGTTCTGTGGGTGCATGTACATCGGTACATTGGGCCGGAGCTCCGTGGTGACCGGCCCTTGATCTCCGTGAGGCTGCTGTACAGTCATAGCCGGGCTGTAGAAACAAGCTACAGGTCTCTGACTCGGTGGCACTCCCCTGGGCAGCTGGAAATCTCTTTTCCATATCACTCTCTCCTGAGGGCTGCCCACCTCACCGCTCAGATAAGCCCCGTGGCTCAGCGCCTGGATGTTCTGGGAGTGAGCGGGCTGTGACGGTCCCTCCAGGGAGCTGATGCCGACTTCGTAAGTGGACTTGGCCTTTGGCAGGATGCCATTGGGCTGCAGGGTGATGCTCTTCTTCATCCCCAAGTACGGGGTGTTGGTCTCACTGTGGATGTTCCTGGCCTTCTCCCTCCACCGCTCCTGACCCTCGTCCTCGTCCTCGTCCTGGGTCAGGCCCTCGTACTGGTAGGCGTCGCCCTCGTTCACCTCCCCCAGCCTTCCCAGAGATTGGGCCCTCTTCCTGGCCGACGGGCTGCTCTTCCGCAAAGAGTTGGAGCTGGTCACAGACAGACGGCTCATGTCATTGATCATGGCTGCGATGTAGTCTCCATGACCGATCATGCTCCCGCGCACTATGGTCTGAAAGGGGAGAGGCGTTTGTCTTTATCACACTTCGTATGCCGTGATTACATTATAGAAAGATGTTGGACTGAAAGGAATAATGAGGGTGACATAATCATCGCTCAGAGGCAAGTTATATTTAGACTTGGGAGTTTCAAAAGGACATTTTTGTCATTCTTCAAAGACAGCGACTTTAAATCGTTTCCCCCAGCGGCTTATTTTGACAATACACTGACAAATATACCAGGCAAACGTTTCACGACACACACTGCAAAGACAGAGCCGCTACAATCGCTCCTGTATTTCCACACATTTTACGACCTTTCCAGTGGAATGCACAGTTGGCAGGCATGAAAAAGCAAAAGGCCGAAACTTGCCCTGACACAAAATGATCAGGCAAACTTTAGATGTTTTGCCAGAACGGCCTAACTGAGTGAGTACACGGTGGCTTCTTAGTCCGTCTCAGGCTAGAGTCACGTTCAGTTCACAGTCAGTCAGCAGCGTCTCCTGTTTCTCTGGTTTGGTGCCATAATATCAGCACAGTGGGGGAGTAGAGGTCAGATGACATCTCACCCACTGTAGCACCTCTCTGAGAGGAGAAAACAGCAGGTGATAATGTGCTCGCTGAGATATCGTCTTTTAGATGATACTCTAACAATAGCTTGAAACTTTTTTCACGCGTCAAAAATGTCTTCCATTCTTGTTTAAATCAAGAATGAATTTTCACCCGTCTATTCTGTTCGATCGGTGACTTCTTTTTTTTTTTCTCTGCATCGCCTCATTCCTGCGGGTAACACAAAACTCATACTGATGATGCAATTAAAAGTATAAATCTGACCTCAATGCTGACACAAGGGCTCTCATATTGCACAGCACTAATCACAATCACATCATGGAGCAAAATGAAATGTTGGTGTTTCCTCTATTTTTCTCATTTCTGGAGGGCCATGAAACGCCTCCACAGTGTGCTCCATGAAGCGTAGAAATCCTGAGATTTGCAGGCTTTATCACTCACTGGCATTTCCTTTGCTGTACCTGCACTTTTTATCCCTTCTGCTTGACATCTGTGGGAAGGCACCATGGACTGTTATTAATTGCCTGCGTGGAGTAATAAATCTTGTGGCCCCTGTGAGTATTCAACATTGTACAGTCAGTGTACAAACAGGATCATTAGCCCAGCCGCATGATAGATAGGAAAGCAAAAAGATGGGGAGGGGAGCGGGCTTTCTACCTTGTCATCAGAGGATTATAGCATTTTCTGAGACAGCAGAAATCCTTCTGCAGCACTGAAAAGCACTTCTGCATTGATAAAATTATAGCAGCAAGAGAGTGAAGCTAAACTTTTACAGTGACAGCTCATGATGGCGTTAGCGTGCCATTCAACAGTGGTCAGCTCAGGTTATGGTCAGAGGATTAATACAGAGTTCAGTTGAAGGTGTGATATACCTTCTTTGGCCTCAACTCCACCTCCGTGATCCTGGAAGGGTCCACCATGGGTCTGGGCCTTCGCAGGTTCTCTATGAGGCTCTGCCATTGTGTCGGCAGACCCACAAAGCAGCCGCGCTTGGCGTCAAATGAGGTGTGGACACGGTGCTCAAAGTTCTTGGGCGCTGAAATCTCAGGCCTCTTCTTTTTCTTCTTGCGAAACATCCTCAAGTCCAGAAGGGCGACAGCCTGTCGGCTTCAAAGTGTCCCTGCACAGACAATTATTCAGCTTGAAATAAGTTGCACCCAGCATGCAGCACAATTTAAGTAACTGTGATCTTGACATTTGAAAATAAGCAGATCTCTTCTGCCACGGTGATTAAAAGGTCGTCGTTACTGACCTCCCTTCTCTGCTCTCTATTCTCTGGCCAGATAAATAAAACCTGCCAACAGATGATCTTTCCATGCGGTAGAAAACATCCAAAGTGTGTGATCTAAAAGCTGCTCTGTGTCTGGGATGTGGACGTCCCACGCTGCCTTGCTGGCTGTCACAAGCTTGTGCCACTGAAAACAGCTCCAAGGAGAGCGGATGGATTTGTAAGCACGTGTAATGAAGGATATCTGGTCAATTAAGGCTTATTCATCCTCTGTGCCCTTTTACTGATGAGCACGCGGCCGGGCTGGCCGGTGCCCACCGGCTTTCAGTGCATTAGTGGGACGAGTACAGCACACAAACACACATCCATGCGCACACGTATATACAAACACAAATATACCATGACAGCCCATCCTTCATAACCCCTTTAACCATTGCAAAGCCCTCTCAAATTAGCAGCTCATGTGCCCTTGATTGCAGGGAGGGCAACCACTTAATCTTTGGATGGATGGTCCTGCATTCGGCGAGCCACTAACTCAGGTCTACTGTACGTTAAGCTTTATTTTCCATTCAAGAGGAGGGGAATAATTAAATAAATTACATGTCATTTCCTCAGCTGCACAGCTGCACTGGGAGATAATCACTCACATTTAAGTCTCATGATTAGAATTAATACCGTTTTATGTATCTCACAGCATAAAGGACGTCCCGGCGAGCCCAGCGAGAGGAGCCTGTTCATTGGTCCACCACTTCTGATACAGATTGAAATATCTCAGTAACTATAGGATGGATTGCCATGAAGTTTTCTGCAGACGTTTCCCCAATGATGAACCCTTTCCTTTAGTTTCTAGCATGAACTGTTGCTACTTTGAGCCTCAGATTTTTCATCTGGTGTGGTCAGGTCACATGTCCAATACTTTGGTTTGTAACCAAACATTTGCAAATCTAATCATATTCTCAGAATGCTCTTTTTATTCATTCATATCCACGGATGTTTCCAGCTTTGCCTTTTTTCACGTGAGATAGTCGTGATTGAGTTTGTCTTGAACTTGTGACTAACAGCTGCATCAAGAGGCCACCTGTAGTCAGAGTACCTCACATCAGGTAAACGTCATATCTGCCTAACACGAACATGCTACCGTTATCATTGTGATGTCAGCATGTGTACATGATCATGGACCTCAAAACACTTCTTCGCTCGTATTTATTGTCGCACAATATAGGAACGAATTATGTGACCAATGCAGAGGCCTACAAGGTGCCCTGAGAGTATCAGATACAATCTCTCATCATGCACTGTGAAATGGTGGGAGCTGAGGAAATGAGTTTTGCAGCACTCTGCAACCCAGCAGGCGGTCGCACTGACAGCCTTTCCTCCCTCCACCTCCACCCTCTGACCGGCGTGGCTCTAATCGGCATCGACGAGGCCTGTTATTAGATGTATCGGTGACTAACCCATCACTGGAGGGTAAAAGGAGGTCAGGCCCACCGGTAACATCAGCTAAACCTGCTTCATTTACAGGGAGGTGGGGTTAGCATCAGGGTGTGTGTGTGTGGGGGGTGTGGGGGGTGGGGGTGGGGGGGTTGGGTACTGAGACGTGTCACCCTCCGAGGATAATTCAATCACAAGGCTAATATGCTAAGTGTTGCATAAACGCATCACTGTGCTCTCCCTGTGTACATAATGTGGTGCTGGGAAGGACTTTAATTCTATCTGACAGGGACATCATGGTGTGAGGGCTCTCAGGAGGTGGGGAGGAGATTACGGTCAGATCTGGATGTATTAGAGAGACAGGGACCCAGTTACTTTCCTAAAAACACAGAAAGGCTTTTAACCACCAACTATAACTCCTCTTTTTGAATAACAGATGACCGAAAAAAACAAGCTGCAAAACAGAAGATTGTGAACTGTTTTTGTTTTTTTTCACTTTTCCGCTGCATGAGAATCTGCTCAGAGAGCTGTTTAACATGCAGACGTTTTCTTCGCCTGAACAAATATTTACACATTTATGCTGTATTCTTTTACAAGCAGATCAATCAATATTTACTCATTGAGTGAAATGTAAACTGCTCCGGTCCTCCACTGCCAGCGGTGACAGCGTGATACTAGCACAAACAGGGCAGCTGGTTTTTATGGTGCTTCATCAAGTTTCATTAGTTCAAAGCTGCAAGCGAACGTTTCACAGTATTCATTATTCATTCTTGACCATTGTTTCCCTCTGCAGACTCTAGAAATACAAACCAACCACTGTAGAGACAAGTAGAAACACACACACACACACACACACTTTGTAGACTCTTTCTTGGGCAAAATTAGTTCAAAAGTTGATACACTTATTGATTTACCAGCTTTAATCACATGCAACTGGCCTTATAGTGACCTCTCTGACTGCCAGGTTTAGAACTGTCTTGATAACAATGTGCTATTGATTTCGAAGTCCTTGCTGTAGTATGCATGCACAGCGCTGAACTTGCACAGTACACAATCTCGCTTTCTGGTCACATCCCTCAAAACTGCAGGGACTTGACCCTATGCCTCAGTGGCTTGTCTTGAATCTATCAAAGTGCTGAGGCAAAGCTCAGCCAGCTGCTGTCAGGGATATGAGCAGCCAGAAAGGATGAGGTCACCGTAAAAATTGTGCTACATTAGGTATTTCCATCTCTACAACTTTGTGCTGGAGCAATAAATTAAACAAATCCAAATGCATGACCTAAAAACTCCCAAATCCTGTCATTGAGAAATAAAATCTCACACACAGTAAATCAGCAAAAAGCTGGTTGCAATAAATATCTGTGAAGTCTGACTAAACATAAAACCTTTGAAAAAAGATGATGAAGCATACAAATTATTAAAAAAAAAACATGCAGATCCCTCTGCAGAGAATCACCACTTAATCCCAGAACCAATCCAAGCTCAAATGAATATCCAATCACAGTCTTACCCCGACCGGATGGACTTTCTTCACCTGGCAGAGGCCTCCAATGCCACGCAGCAACTCAACCGGGCAATCCATATGTTCCCCACAGACAACATGACAGAAGAGGAGTGGGCATGCTCTCCTTCCTCTCATGTTCAAATCACCCCGAGCAGGAGTTGTGGTTGAGTAGGAGGGGATCGAGAGATGAGAGAGATATTGGATTTGCTCGATGTTAGTGCTCCCAGCTCTGGTTTTTTTTTTTCTATTTGCCCTGATTTCTGCTTCTCTCTTTTTGTTGGCGTGCATGCAGAAATGTAGTGTGTGTGTGCAGGTGACTGTGCTTGCAGGATTAGTATGGTGTTCAGTCCTTCACTGATCTAATTTTAGGACACATCATCTTCCCCTCCCATTTAGCATCAGACGCGTGTTTGTTTTGTACAGGATTCATGTCAAATAGTGAGGTGAGGGTGGGAGACGATGGAGATGAGGTAATCCTCTTTTTGTGTTTGTCGATGCACGTATAAAGCATAATCCAGCTATACTGAATTACAGGGGGGCTACATCTATTTCATAGTGGCATAGATAGCATCAAGGTCTTAACTGCTGTTTTTGGACTCTGCAGTGCAGCGTGGAGGGCTTAGAGATTGCTCTTCTATCAGCTTCATTATGATGACCGTTTTGCCCTTTGAGTGTAATGAGACTGCCTCTCAAGGGGAGGGGTAGGGAGGGGGTTGTCTTGGTTGGTCATCTCCTCCTTGTGCTTTCTAAAACACACACACATGCACATACACACACCATCTGAGGGCAGGAGAGAGGTAGCAGGCGCCCGGACGTGACTGGACAGTACAATAGTAGTGTTTAGGATTTAAGTTGCGGTGTCTTTGAAGTCACCTCCGCACACACGGAAGGACTGTCGATAGGAGATGACGTGTGCTGTAATAAATGCATTCAGTGACATGGAATAACATGATGCTGCCATGCATATTTCATGTTAGTGGTCTGAGACATCATGCGTGGTGAAGCACTCCTAAAAGGAATACTGGAGAAAAACAAGCATCTTCTACCTCTGTAAAGTCACAAAAGTGGCCGCTGCTGTTTACAGTTTTGTGTCTTTAGCCGGCGGCGAGACTCTGAGGCTCCGACGGTCCGGCACTTTGGTCCCGTCTGAAACACCAAACGGTTTGCCAAACATTCGTGGTCCTGAGAGGATGAAACCGCCTGACTTTGTTGATCTCCTGACATTTTTCTTTTGTGTGTGAATTTTCTCCTATGAAATGTCTGAACATCTAATTCGGCAAAATCATGGGATACACATAAGATTATAGCAGCTGTTCTGAACTACATAAGATTCAAGAGAAAAAAGAAAAGTGCAGCTGTACATGCACTATGCCAGTTTTTTTTTTTCTCTCCAAAGTGGACAAACAACAACTTCCTCAGTCCCTGATGTATCCTTCTCTCTCTTAAAAGCTCCATGCAGGAGTAAGGACACAATGTGGAGCACACCCAAGGGCAGGCAAGTGAATGTTATGGGCTAGTTTTATTTTCTAGCACTTTACCAGAGAAAGTTAGTGAGCAGAATGTGTGCAAATGATGATAAAATCATAATCACACAGAGATGATACCGAATGAAATAGCCGGTTATATCCAAAAGCTTTTACAGTTCAGTGTGTAAAATTAGACATTACACAGGGATGACCCACATTCACAGAGAGTTCATTGATAGTGACATATCTCGGGGTATTTCAAATGTCACGTAAGTCGCAGCGATGCGTCATGTGTTGGCTTTCGCTCAAATCTCCGCACGAAGTCGTGCAAGTCGGGAACGGTCGAATTTGCAGAACCGCTGCGATTCTGAGAAAGTAAACGCTAAAACAAAACACAAAACGCTTGTCCATCATTTTCTCCATATCTGAAGAAAAGGCTTAAGGATTGGAAGCACTGGACGTAGTAAAATACAATGTGGGTGCCGACCAATGTGAGCTGTCAGTTCTTTAAAGGCAGACATCTGCGCTGGAGCGAAGCACCGGTCCTGTGTTAATATTGACAGGAGGAAACAAGAAGCGAGAGGGTCAAGCCGGAAGCAGGAGAGGACACCTTCGACAAACAAGAAAGGAGGAAGATAACGAGAGGACGGAAAGAAAAGTGAAAGCTTCTGACCGGATGGATATAGATTTGAAGCCGTCAGTGACAATTTATGTTTTCATGCCTAATTTGGTGTCAGAGTCGTGTTGATTGGAGCCCTCAGAGCCGTGAGGACGTAACCTCGTTTCTCCATCGTCTCGGGCAACTTTTCTTGCAGTAAACAAGCCACAGCAGAGGGGACTCGAGGACAGGACGCTCGCATCAACACAGCACATACATCATTCTGTCACCTGACATAATGGCACTGATTCTCCCCAATGAGAAAAAAAACCGGCACGAAATCGAGTTTGTTCTGCCCTGCGGCGAGCAGCGTGCACATCATACGCAGTAAATGCTTCGGTCTCTAGCTACCCTGAACACCTTAAGATAATGACATTGTAACAGCAACACTTTCCAGTGTTCTGGGGCTTTTATGGGATGTTATTTGGATGCTGACTCGTCACTAGAAAAACAGGCTCCTCTGTGAGGGAGACTGCATCTCCGTGCTGTGTAACAATATGTATTCTCGGAGTCAGGAGAGTAAAGAGATGCAGCACCGACCGACACTCTGTTTAATTAAAGATCCTCTTGGCTCTCACAAGTGCTTTGAACAATTTGACGCTGTGCTGATCGAGCCGTATGATCACGCTGGACCAATGGGATGAGCCTGACTCTTCTCTCTTGGGTCTAATTTATTGATGCTCCCGGACTCGGTGCAAGCTTTACTGTACGCGCATGTGCTTATGAAAGCTTTGATTTATATTTTTTGCAGCCAAGGCCTCAGCGTGTCTCTCCAAAGGGACAAAGCCCCGACCATTTTTCACTTGGGATTCCTTCATGGTATCAATCTGCTACAACTCCGCCGCCCTCCTCGGTCACCCAGCACGGCTGCTGTTTCTGCTCAGAGAGAGGACTCCTGTCATTGTCAACTTGGACCATTTTCTTTTTTAATCCTTAGTGCTCGACGTCTCACGGCTGGTGGCAACGATAAGCTGGTAACGCACGCCGTCTCCTCCGTCGGCTGACATGAACATGACACGCACCGTTCCTGAAAACAGTCGTGAACACAGCGGGGCGCACGACAGCGATGCACCGCTGACACCTGCGCGCTGTGTTTACGTCTGTGCGAGAGGTCCCTATCACTTCCTGTCCCGTCAGCGCGGCGCTACACGAGCGAGAGTCGCCGCCGCCTGTCAGTTTGTGTTTCAGTGCGAGTCTGGAGAGCAAAAGGGGCGACATGAGACAACCTCCAAAAAAAACGATCAGCTTCAAAATATGATGGAGGGTGAAGCAGATGTCCAGCTGTGTGTGTGTGTGTGTGTGTGTGTGTGTGTGTGTGTGTGTGTGTGTGTGTGTGTGTGTGTGTGTGTGTGTGTGTGTGTGTGTGAGATCATGAGTAAATATGTGTGTGCATGCACCAAAGAGACCTTCTCTGTCACCTGTTCCCCCCCCTTCCCTCCACCTCCTCCTCCTTGAATATCAATGAGTAACCTGACACATGGTTGTTACTTGCAGAGCCTCCATTATGTCATCATCAGGTTTATAAAATGCACAAATGCAAATGAACCGTAGCTCATATTGATCACCGCTGAACGTTTAAATCTCGATGCAGTTTTTTTTGCAGGGCGCACAGGGTCAAGATTATCTTTTGGTAGCAAGTGACTGACTGTTGTGATGCTGTCAATAAGAATGATGAGTGACACGGCGATGCTCAAAGCACTGGAGGAAAACCGGAATCTATACGCTTCTTTAAAACATCTTAGCCTTGCATTGATTTTCACTGCGGACTAAGCATCTCATCGAAGGACTTTACAAACCTATTTTCTACAATACTGACCAGATTTCTTGTCTCTTAATGGATCAAATTTAGAATCAAACGGATCACAGTTCAAACATCGCCTCCCGTGTTTATGCAATCTCTCGCACAACAGGTTTTTCTGAATGCTAAGAAAATATATCAGTCTGCTGTTTCCCTCCAGCATCCATTCACTGAAGTGTACGGCAGCAGCTTGAATCTTCACGCACCGGTACGACCAGAAAGATCACCTGAGAACTCAGCCTACACACACACACAATCCACAGTAGGTAAAACAGGAAGCGTCTGTCCTCAGAGCCCGTAGTCATGGCAGAGTCTGTATTTGTCAAGTGCGATCGGTCTGGAGAAGGAAAACATTTTCTGGGGGATGCGTTGTCGGTTTTTCCTTGAAATAGAGGATGAGACAGAGCAAGAAAGAGGATGATGAGGAGGAGTGAGCAGAAGGTGAAGGCTCTTCTTTTTGAGATGCAGTCCATCACTGAACACATCCAGCGACCCTCTCAGTCGCCCCCCCTTTTTTTTTTTTTTTTTTTCACCCCCACATCTGCACCTGCCTTCAGCTCGGAGCCTCTCCACCTCCTTCTCCTCTTCCGCCACCACGGCTGATGCCTACCGATGGCACATACTAGCCTGCTCTTTATCAATGATGTTAATCCTCTTTTCTCTCTCTCTCCACCCCCCCCCCCCCCACCCCCTCCTCTTTACCCCACTCTCCTCACCGTGCAGCGAGGAAACGAGGCTCTGGAGGGATAAATCGTTGTTAGAGGAGAAAAAATAAATAAAAATCAGTCGTTCCCCTCTTACCTTGCCGTCCAGTGAAGAGAGCCTCTCTCCTCCAGGAAGGGTTTGGAAGCGAGAGTCTACACATACACACTCACACACACTATTATACACAGCTCACTCACATTCACACACACACACACACACACACACACACTCACACACAGACATACAAGCTCTCTCTCTCACATACACACAACGACGAGGAGGGCTGGCTCTCAAGCGAGAGCACACTGCAGGCTGCCGCTTGCCTGGGAAAGCCTGATGCGTTCCTCCCTCCAGGCAGAAGCACACACTGCCATCTCAAAGGCTCTTTGTTGGGGCTGATTCATCCCCGGGTCCGCGGCTGAGTGCTGGTCCGTGTACCGGTGCCGGCTCCCGGGGACGTGGAGTGGCCGCACAAAGAAGGGACAAAGCCATGAAAAGGAAAGGCAGCATCCAGGAGGAGAGAATATCACGGCTCCATGTAGCTCCTTCCATCCAACACCCCTCCTTTCTCTCCCTCTACTTCTCAGGCTCGCTGTCTTTCTCTCTTACAGACACACACTCCCTCCCACCTCCCTCTCTCTCCCGCTCCCTCTCGCTGTCTCTCTCTCTCTCTCTCGCCCTCCTCCTTTCTCTCCCTCTCTCTTTATCACTTCCCTCCTTCATCTGCCTCCTCCCTCATTGGACTGCAAAAGAACTGATAGCGGCGTGTGTGTGTGTGTGTGTGTGTGTGTGTGTGTGTGTGTGTGTGTGTGTGTGTGTGTGTGTGTGTGTGTGTGTGTGTGTGTGTGTGTGTGTGTGTGTGTGTGTGTGTTTTTCAAGCTGGTTTCCAGTGACTGTAAGAAGAGGAGGGCTCCTCTAAACCTCATCACCTGGGATACCTTTCATCCACCTCCATCTATCTCCTTCTGTCTCCTTTACATGCGATGTGGGTGACACGAGAACACGAGGGTGCCGCGTTCACCCAGTGTGCTGCTGTTCACTCAAATGCATTATCCATGGCAGGACAGGGTCGGGGACGGCAGATGGCAGGAGGGGTTTCTGTATCTGGATGTGTGTGTAAACGGGGATGTGGGGCTATTTACGTAAGAGGGTGCAATTCTCACCCGAACAATCTCTTTTGAGTCCATTGTGACCCAAAAATCTTTTGTGGACGAAAGGCACAAGAAACCAAAGTTCTCCAGCGCCGCCTCGGCCCCACATCGGATCCAGCATCCTCGTTATTTGAGTGAAACGTTCCCTTCTCTTTTCACCACAATCATTTCCTGAATAATTTATACAGCAGCTACGACCAGACACAAGGCAGGAAAATGTATTAGGGTCAAGTCATGCAGAAATTTGCCTGCAAGAGTGAGCCAGATTTAGGGCATACATGTAATACACTGCATTTTGATATGAGAGGAGCTTGCAGAGGCACTATAACAGGCTTAAATAATGATGTTCCCTCTTACACATCAAATAAAGTCAAGTGAGAAAAGGCTCCACTGAACCAATCTGCATAACAATGGCAGATTTGCCTGTTGGGGGGTATTGCAGACATGGCCCTTCCCTCTCTTTCACTCTTGTCAACATTATTGTCACAGATATTTATTGGCGTGGCTATTCTTTGCTGCTTTGCATGACTTATTTTCCTGATTTCTTTGGAGTTTACAGCTGTGAACATCAAGATAACAGTCTTGTAATAGGTGTATTTACATGCAAAAATATGGTGGTTATGACAAAAATAGTCCCGTTTGCCAAAGCAATTATCACCGAGTTGTTTGTACTCGCACTTCTCTGCTCGGCTGGTATGAAGGAGATCTGGATCACTTCTGTCTGCTTTCACTTTTTTTGTTTCAACAAGGCACCAAAAATTGTGGACACTTTTCCCTCTTGTCTATAATGCTGTAGATGATCAATTAAAGTTAGTTTAATTCTTATTTTTTTCTTTGTTTTGGTTTTGTGAGATATCTGAAAAAAAGATGTGTTGATCGTGAGGGTTTATTTAAGTCATTTGTCAGCTTCACTTAAAAGAATCTCCTGAGACCTGACTGCCCAACTGGGCAGGGGAAAACGCTTGTGATGTAAAAAGGGGCTTCAAATGACAATACTTGCCTTAAACCCCAGTGTCATTAAAATGAAAGCCCAGGAGCCACATAAGTGATACAGCTTTAATTGTTTGCGTTTCAATTCATTCTATTATTTAAGATGAATGTGTAGGGATTACTCTCCGCTGGCCTATCAGGGCTGTAAAGCCAGAGCAAATGTAATTTCTGGTCCAAATCCACTGACATCTCCAGATGACATATGAATCCACTTCAATTCTGTGACAGTGAGACAACTACAAATCTGGACATTGTGTTTGTTATTCACCTGCTCACGAATAGTGTTAAAACCTTTTTCTATCTACTGAGTGAAAAGGTGAAAGTTAGTGATGAATAAAAGTAATTATAATAAAAAATAATGCACGGTATGTAAGTTACAATTAGGATATAAAAAGTCAAAATGCTGTCATACTAAGTGAAAACTGTGAGATACTAATTCAAACCATCTTGATAAATAAGTTCTATTTATAAGACAGCAGGTAATAATTTAAGGTAAAGTTAAAGCTCAAATATAGCAGGTCAATGTTTTCTTCATCACATGTTGTAAAACAGCAAGTCAGTTATGAGGAATTAAGTCAAAACGAACAGATAGTGATTCAGTCAAAATCATGGGATTGTAAATCTAAATTTTAAAATTATGATACAAAATTATAGTTATAACAAAATGAGTGAAACATGAAAATGCACTAATGTAAATAAAAAATAAGTGACCTCATTTTTAGGTGTCTTTTCTTTTTTTTTTCTTGATGCATTTGAGCTTCCACTGTGAAAGCGCCTGCAACAAACTGAACTGATTTGCTCACCTCTGCGTGGGCTAAACATCCACCACGGGCCTCTAAGTGATGCAAAAGCTTTAACAGGGAACCTTCTGTTAAATGATGCATGTAAATACAAACCGTTCAAACAGGCTGACTGTAAACACGATCCATATATCTTGTCTATCGCAGAGAGAGCGGCGGCCCTCAGCTCTTCTCTGAGGGCCCGTCTGCGGCGCCTGGAGGAGAGGAACCGGTACCGTCTCCCCGGTGCAGGGAGCTATCGATTTTCTGTCTGATGAGCTTTTAATAAGTCATGCCAAATAGCGAGCCATGTAGGAGATGCATTATGATGTAGTTATGTTGTGTTATCATGTTGCCTGTCGTCTATCATTGACTTTCAGCTGCTCTCAATACGAAGCCCAAAATTTTAAGTCGGCCGTGTGAGGACTCACCACTTGAAAGGATCTTTGGCCGGCAGGGACACATTTCCGGTCTGAGATTAAAGTCTCCTCCAGTCATCCATGTGCACGTAAAAGCAGCATCATTCTGGACCATCAGGATCGAGACCTCTTGGGGATAACCACGGTCTGTTCTGCCCACTACGGCAAAAAGGAGGTGAGTGGAGGGGGGTTCAATAACTAATGAGCCAACCACCTATCTTCCAGCCATTCATCAAAGTCTGGCCTGTGAGCTGGCTGTGTGTGAAGTGGATCCCATCATCACACTAGATTAGGTTTAGGTAAACTCCCACCTCTTAAATCAGTGGGCTTCTGGGTAACTGCTCCCCAGTCTGCTGCCCTGCAAGTATTGCACACTGAGGGTCCCCTGCAGTGAGGAAGTTAAATTGAATCACTTTATTAGAATGAATATTAATAATAATGTCATTTGACAATTTAAATTGATATATACATTCATGCACATCAGTGTTTTTTTTAAAAAAAAATTTTTTATTGCAGCAACAGATTAGTCAGCACCCCATTAGTCACCATTAATTGAAGTTCAATCCAGGCTTCCTCTTGCATGCCCCCTGCTGACAATGCATTACTACCACCCCCCTAAAATAACACACAAAAACACTCATTATCAGTCAGATGTTTTAACAAGTTTATTGAGCATCAGTGACAGGTGGTGAAGGAGGGGCATTTACTCCCACCGAGATACAACGACCAGCTCAATCGCCTCACTGAAGCCTCATTTTCACTTTGTTGGAAATGTACAGAAAAGCCTACTCAAGAAACAGAACAAGAAAGAGACAGAGAAACCTGGATAAACAGACTAAAAGTAAAAAAATATATATATTATGAGAAGTTCAGCAGCTGAGGCTTGATGAGAATGAACACAAATGAATGTAATAGATTTATATCTAGTACACCTGTAAATCCAACTATCAAACCTGTTTACATTGTTTGATCCACTTGTATTTATTTCTGGCTGTTTCAGTCGGTGGTATTTTGTACTGGATTACACTACATACGTTGTATTTCTAATTAATCCAACACATCTAAAATAAAATAGTGTCCTCAGTTCACAAGGTTTTCCAAAAAGCTTTTCTCCTCCTAACTCAGTGGAACAATATGTAAAAAAAAAAAAACAGTCAACCATCACGAGACATTTGCAGATAACATCTTGTGAAAGTAGAAGTTCACAAAAGAAAGAAACTCTTAGTCTTTCCGTTCGCATCAGTTTGCAGCGCTGCCGGTAGTTTGGTCCGATCGAAGGACGACCTCCTGAGTTTCTTGTGCCGTCTTTTTGAAGTAGCGTTCGGCCTGCAGTTCCTCAAAGCAGAATTCGGCGGCGCCGCTGAGCAGCAGCTCTTTACAGTACATGCTTTGCTCCTGTAGTTTTCCGGACTCCGCCTCCTTCTGTTGCAGACGATGGTCCTGCAGCCTCTTCAGAGGAGTTTCCTCTCTGATCGGCTTACGCGCTGACAAAACCGTGTTCACCGCCGGGTTGATCTTACATGGAGTCCTGAGGGAAAGATCGAACGATGCACTTATATTGAATTTGCAGTGATATATGAAAGAGAGACTAGCTGCAGCAGAAATAGCTTTAACTATCAAAACGGTTGGTGAATTCATTTCAGGAATATGCTGCTTCGTATTCTCATCAACCTGATCTGATGCACACTTAATATTTATGTCTGATATTAAGTTATGAAACGGCAGATAAAATATGAAGCCACTCACATTGTTGGAGGCTGGTCTGTCTCCTCAACAAATGGTTGGAAGGTGGGTTTGGGAGGAGGCGGAGCCATAATCGTATGTCCAAACTTTGACTTCTGGGGCATCTATGATTTATGAACAGAGAAAAAGATAAATATACACATCTAAGTCCACTAACAAAGAGCCTGTTCTCTCTTACCTTGACATCGCACCATTTTTCAGGCCTCTGCTCGTTCTCCTTTGCTCTGGATGTGGGCGGAGCTCCCCAGGACTCCAGCTTAGACTCTGATGAAGCAGCGCTTTGAGCTTTGTTCTCATCAAAAACCACCAACCGGCTGTTTGAAGCGTTGCCGAGGACAGCGGCGCCGTGTGACCGCAGGCCTCCAGAAACATCTGTCCAAAAAAAACCAAACATCAAAATTAAACATCTTTCCACCAAAATAATGCTCAAATCTAAAGGCGTAACATCAGCTCAGCCTTTTGTTATATTCATGCGTTTACTTCTGATTGCCGTCCCGGTTCTGTTGACGGGGGCGATCCACTTCTTCTTCCCTCTATGTTTGAGGTCGGATAAAGAAACCCTCTCGGGTTGTTTGGACTCATCGTCGCTGCTGTCCTCCTCGACGTTCATCATCGCCTGCCGGGACACGCGTGCCTGCAGAGCTCTATGGACATCAAAACGTAAAACTGTGGTTGAATGGAGGGTAAATATTTTACTCTCAAATTCTACAAAACTGGACCTACTTGTGAAAGTGAAGGAGCTTATCGTGCGGCTCGGCACGCTTCTTGAAGCCCTCTTGGTAGACCAGGTCTGCTTTGCGATAGTTGGCCTGATTCTCGTACTCCTCAGACCAGGCGATGTAGAGGGACGCCTGCGTCACTCCGATTTCCTGCGCTTGCATGTACCTGTAAATGTCCAACGGCTCCACGCAGTTCTCTGCCTGGTGACGTACAACGCACACGTACGGAAAAAGTTATTCAGGCGTATTTGGTTTGAGAAAGAAACAGAATTAGTCCGAGGTGTAAAGCTGTTGGACGTACAAATTTGACGCAGAGGTCGACGTATCGAGGGTCATCGTGATACGTTTTTTCCTCCGTGAATCTGGTCACGACTCGCTCCAGCAGCGTGGCGAGGTTGCTTTCTTTTCCTCCCTGAGGGAAAGTTTGCTCCGTCCACTTTATGTACCTGTTAAAAACAGAAGCATGTTGGGATCAGGGAGAGATTTAAGAGCGGCGCTCATGAACACACGCATACTACGACTTTCGCTTACCGATCCCAAACGCTGAGCGGATCATCTCCTTCATACAGGCGCAGCTCAGACTCAAAAGCTCTGAAAGGAAAAACAATAATAATTACAAACCCTTGTTTAATCGCAGTATATCGACGAGGACAGAGTGTTTTCATCCGTACTGTTTCTGTTGGTTGATCGCAGAAGTGGGACCGTCTTGTTGTTGACTGAGCGCCTGATGTAAAGCTGATATGTCTCGACCTCGCCGGAGTGGCTGGATGTTTTCTTTGCTTAGCTCCCATTCAACATCTCCTCCTTCTGCCATCATGGAAATGGAAACTAGACACCTGTAGACACACAGACGTACGTTTACTTGCAGATACACTTTTACATTTAATTTAAATATCTTTGGGTTTTGGACTGTGTTGAACAAAACAAAACAAAAAATCTCATCTTTGGGTTGTGATGGCTTTTAAATCACAGACCTCTGTGTAATGTAGTATTAAATTAAATTCTTATTAAGTCGCATAATTATTCCAACTGAAAGGAATCTGGTTCTGGTATAAAGAGTTTTATTTATGCTTTTACAACTTATATTTGTGTTGCATTGTAATCCTGCTGTATATTACCACGTACAAGTATTCCATGTATTTATTATTTTTTTTAAACTATTCTCATTCGTATTTTTGACTGTTTCGGACTTAAATCGGTTGTTTTGAGTGAAAACTGAAGAGAAAAATAAAAACCGTGATGGGAAACGTCCAGAAGGGTTACGAGCACGAGGACCGGATTTAAAACGGGAACTCGTAAATATGTCAATTAAAATAACGAGTGTTCTAATGTTAGACAGCATAACAACGTCAGAGATGAGGAGATAAAGTGTTGGAGATAAAGTGTTGGAGATAAAGTGTTGGAGATAAAGTGTTGGAGATAAAGTGTTGGAGATAAAGTGTTGGAGATAAAGTGTTGGAGATAAAGTGTTGTTTACTGGAGATGTCATCTCCCATCTCTGCAGCGCTGCTTCCGGTAACGGACCAGCTCGCCGTCAGTAGCTTCAGCTCGATCGAGTTTGTCGCTGTTCGCGTAATTTTATGGACATTTACCGCTCAGGTGTGAAATAAAAATGGATAACGCACCTTACCGCTTACTGTCCCGGTTCCAGATGTTTGTATTTGTTCCGCAGTTGTAACTTTTGTCGCAGGATGAACGACGTTGGACGGTCGGGCTCTCCCGTTTTGAACGACGCCCGCGAGACAATTTGGCGAAAGCTGATTGGAGGAACAAAAAAAAACAGGAAACCGTAAACTTGACGTCACAACGCAGCTTCCGGTTTGGTTCCTGTTTTGATTGTGGCAACGTTGAAAAGCTGTAAAATAGGGAGCTAGCCGCCAGGTTAGGGTTCATTGAGTGGATTTTCCTGATATATTCACATATACGGCGTTATCAGTCATTATTATAACTGTCTGTCTGATGACTCTGCACGTGTCGGGATGGACAATCGTTGCTATTGTTGTGCATCAAAGTTCAGTCTCTTTAAGAAGGAGGTAAGGTATCTGCTGACTAATATCAAACACACACATCCGCATGAAAGCGGTTTTTATGGAAAGTATCGTGTTTATTTTACGTCGTGATGTCTTCACAGCTGGGCTGTAAGAGCTGCGGTCGCTCCTTCTGCTCCAGCTGTTTGACTTTCAGCGCCGTGGTGCCTCGTTGTGGAAACACCCAGCAGAAGGTCTGCAAGCAGTGCCATGGCAATCTGACGAGGTGGAGCTCAAGCACAGCACAGCACGTACATGCACTGAGATGAAGCCATAAGTAATCCTTCAACCGTTTTATTTATTTTTTTACCCCTCTCCATTTTTAGTGGGGAATCTCCAAACAACGCCGGACGATGGTCTCCTCCAGAAAATTACAAAAAGTCAGTTTATGATGACGATGGGAAAGAAAAAAAAAATTCAGCACAGCAGGTTTCATGATACCTAAAGTTCACGTGTTTTTCCACAGGCGGGTCGCCGCACTGGAGGCCAAACAGCAGGGACAGCTGACGCAGCCCGTCGTACATGGAAGCAGCAGAAACAGCAAAGCCGGCCATCTACCCACCAGAGCCCCGAGTAAAGAAGATCAGGCTATTGCTGAAAGACTTCAAAGGCTCAAAGAGGATACTACGCCAAGTGAGGAAATCAGATGTTTTTAGTAGCTACCATTTTGATGTAATCTGACAAATGCGGTACTTTATTTATTTCCTGTGCGATTTGAACCTTTTTACCTTTTCTTCAGAGTCCATCCCCTCCGAGAAAGAGCTTGAGTCTCGCCTCGCTGCTCTGAAAGCTCCCAGCCAGCCGGTTTCTTCTGCAGAGGAGATGGAGGACCGTCTGGCGGCTCTACGCGGTCACCCGCCACCGTCTCAAGCTCCTCCTCCTGTGAGCTCAGCCCATTCCTACTTACGTGTAAAATGTCGAGCTTTTAGTGCTAAATTGTTCCCTGTAACAACGGGCTCGTGTGCTCATTCACACAGGTGCATCAGCCTCCAGATAATCGGACTCAGACTGAACAAGCCAGTGATTTGATCACTCAGATGACAGAGGAGGTTGCCATTGACAACCAGCAATCAAACCCTGAATGCAGTACGATGTTACTCGTCTCACAAATTGATTCTCAATCAATAAATAATGATGCAGTCGTACACTATTATAATAATCACATCACGTGCTTCTGCACCGCTCACCTAAATATGCTCAAAGACATGATTCCCTCTGCAGGTGTAGACGGCCGTATGAATGATCTTAACAAGGGGGAGGGGGAGATGTTGGATGAGAATTTGGAGGAGAACCAGGGTGCAGTCAAGGAGCTGGAAACTGAGAAAACCCGCCTGCTTGAGGAGGCCATGGAGGAGCTGAGGAAGGAGCACCATTCCCAGGATCAGATCCTCGACATGGCCAAGAGACTGGCGCAGCTGAAGGGGCAGGACCCCGACAAAGGTGCTTAACATGCACAGATATCGGCGCTTATCTCATGTTATCCTTCGTTTTAAATCACAGTGTTAGATAATATGATACGATCTTGTAACTTTGGTGGCCATGAGAAGTGTTAAAATACTAGTGTATCACAAACTGACATTTATTTATATTTCATTTGGAGTTACTGCGGAGGACTTCAACCATCCTGACAGTGAAGAGGAGACTGAGGAAGAAGCTGTAATGAGAGTGTTAAAACAGGTATGGGAGGTGGGTGGGGAAGGGGGGAGGGGTTAAGGACCAATAAGCATCACACTATAATGTAGATGATGATGAATCGTGCATAATTTATTTAATATTAAATACAAATTACACTGTTAAAAATGTCTGTGACCTAATTCAGACCTGACCCGTCTGCCACAAGGGGCCGCTATTTTACACTTTTCATCATTTCTAATGTGAACAACAGGGTTTTCTGTCTGATTTTTGTTCCAGCTCTCAGAAGAAGCTGTATTGGACGAAGCCAGCGGCTACAACATACCGTTAGAACAGAGCGGCCCAAAGAACACAGAAAAGACAAAAACCTCAAAGAAATCGGTAATAAAAAAAAAAAACACTCAAAAATACACATTCATAATGTTGATTTAAGCTATTCGACATTTAAACCTTTGTTGTGTTTTAAAGACCCGGGCTCCTGCGCCCAAGAGCAAGATTTCACCCGCTGCTGTAGCACATGAACCATCAGACAGCGACGAGGAAGAGCTCCTGTGGTGCTGCATCTGTAACCAGGACGCCACCCTTCGCTGTCACACCTGCGATGGAGACCTGTACTGCAACCGCTGCTTCAGGTAACATAACACACACGGATTAGAAGAAGCACAACACGTCTTGCGGAGCCTTGCAAGGAAGTCGTAACTGTGATCCCCTGAAAAAGATGGCTGTGATTTGGAATGCATACCATGACCCAGATAAATTGTAGGCAGGCTGCTGCCATACTGTCAAGCAGCATGAATATAAAGTATTTAGTCTGATGAATTATCAATCCACCCTCCATTTTCTCCCCAGGGAAGGCCATGATAAATATGACAGGATGGAGCATCGCACCAGTAGCTACACTGCACCGAAGAAGAAGAGGAAGACATGATAGACTGTGCTGCAGGCGTTTGCCTTATCAGGCTCTGGTCAGTCATCACTTGTTTGGTCGGACGTACTCCTGAGCCTTAAATGACTTATTGTTGTTAATGAAACAGCATGTCAGCAAAATTGAAACGGCATTTATTATTTAAAGCAAGCCAGAACTCCTCAATTTATCCAATAATTCCCAGGAAAAGCTGCACCTGCTTCCTGCAATTGCTCAGATTAATAACAAAAAAAAGAAAAGGAATATGTTAAGAAACAAAAGGTAACATTTCTAACAGAGCACATGTTAGACAGACATAAATCCTGAATAAATGCAATACAATACGTGTAATATCTGAAACATAGCTTAGTTTTTATGGAATGTATAAAATAATAGAAGTGACTTTTGCACAGGCTGTTAGACAGTGTTGGCTCTTTACTCCACAGCTGCTGCACGCAAGTCTAAAACTGTCCAACTTCAAGTTTATTTTAATGTCCGTCGTCCTACTTCCTAATAGCAACAAAGGCTCATATCGAGTGCACTTTGCACTTGTCATTGTTTGATCGTTTTAATGTTTTTACAGCCCGTACAGAAAGCAGACGCATCATGATCTCATCTGGGATGATGTACAATCCCAGACTACTGTCAGCTCTGGACCGAAGCAGCACAGAGGAGTCAGTATAAAAGGATTACTGAGGGCTTTGTTTTCTTTTGGCAGTCACTGCAGTCACTCTTATAATCTATGTTTGGCTCCGACTCTGACATGAGTATTCGCTTTCTTGTCCCTACGTGTAATTTTATTATAAATGAAGCAAGAAGCATTGGGCACGATGTCGCATTTAAGAGGAAACAAGCATATATTTTTATTTTTATTTTTAACACCGAGGCCTTGATCAAAGACGGCGGTACTTGACGAAAATGTCTCGGTGTGGTGGGCCTGGTCAGAAGTGTAGTCTTGCAGTACGGATGGCTTCTGTGTCAGAGAAGCAAGAGTGGAACCGGAGGGGGGGAGGGCATACAAATTACTATAATGGAGCCCTGAACCGAAAGACCCCCTGTGTATGGCAGCGAGGAGGCCAGAGTGCAGTTTCATCAGTGTGCATTACTGTCTCACCAACTGAGGAGAAACCATAATTACACTCTCCTCCGGGGCCTCGGCTCCATTAACGTTCGTATTGAGGGCCGTTACTGTGTTTGCCTTTTTTTCTGGCCATGTCATACACGCACCACAGACAGGAAATGGATGAGGATAATGGATGCACACTTAATGGAACATCCTGCTGCTGATTTCACTGTGTTTACTCTTTAGACTTGACATGTCAACGTCTCCTTTGTTTCCGTCGCTCTGTTGAAAAATATACAGTGGAAAATAGCCCGTTGCATTGTGGGACTGATATGCTGACTGCCTTCCTATAGGGAAGTCCTACAGTTGTCTCCAGACAGTAGGGCGTAATCCTTCTTTGTGTTTTAGAGCAGTAATCAAGAGCAATTGTGGTAACAGGGTAGTTTAAACGGTACTTTAAATGTAACCGTTGTAATGTACATGTTGATATTTATTTGTATATGTGGTATAAATAATACCTGATGATACATAATCGCTTTGTTAAAAATCAGATGTAACCATTTCCAAAATTCAAGAACAGCCTTGTTTTGAAAATGTTCAGTTTTATTTCGACAACACTGTTATCTGAACAAAATATCTATGTACATAAATATGCAACTGAAAATGTACAGTCTTACACAAAAAACAGTCCATCTGAGTAAATAGACAGTACAACTTTTATCACATTGGTATGTTAATGGGGAGACAAAATGTTATAGCGGTCCATAAATTAAAAGTGAAATAAAAATTTAAAAAATCCATTCAAAACCCGACTGCTCTGCTTTTAGACTGAGGTTGACCCAGGGAGGGGGGAGATGGGGGAGATGGGGGAGAGGGCAGGACGAGAGTCCCCCGGACTTGCGAAGTGCACATTCAGGCATCCAAACGGCTCCACGTTGTCTCGATTCTTAATTTGACCTATAATTATTTCTTCAAGGGACCTGACATTTTGCGTAGACCTTTTATCCTGTAGAGCAGCCCGTTGATAAAATCCTGTGGGGGGAAAAGGACAGATTCTTTTCTGTAACTTTTATAAACTAGACAACATAAAAATGACAATAATGAAGTCATGTTATTGTTTCTTAGTGGATTCATCTTTCAGTCTTTTTTTTTTTAATGATTTTAATGTTGTGTATATAGTTCTTTTGTCTCACCTCTTTTGGCTTCCCGCATTCCTGCAACAGCTCCTAACAAAGACAACAAGCAGAAATAAAGCTCACTAACATTTCCCATCGCTCATTCTCTGATAACATCACAACACCGGATTCCAGCAAGGGTCAAGTGTTTCTTAAACTGTTTCCCCACATAGCAAATAGTCACGTGTACAGAGGCATCGATTAGAAACCTGCAAAGTGTTCAAATGTTCATATTCTGTGGGCTGAATGTTGACAGATAATATGAAGTAAATGACTGAATAAACCAACTTAAGACCTAAGGATTTAACATTGTGATATGAATAAAGTTGGGACATTATATCATATTTCTGTTAATCTACTCAATCTCACCTGCAGCCGGCTTCTCTGGCCTTCGTCCGGCAGCTCGAGAAGCTCGTCTATGTCGATCTCTAACTCCGGGATCTCTTCCTCCTGTGAGAGCCCAGAGAAATAAAACAGTATTATTACACTTGTGTTTCTGCATGCTACAAAAGTTTGTAAATTGCACCGTACTGTATAATCTGGGTCTCTTGCCATCCTTTCACTCCCAGTGGTAAGAGGGTCGACAGTGACAATTCTAACATTATCAGGTTTTAAAACATCACCTCGCTTTTGTTTCGGAGGTAATAATATAGTTATCAGTGTGGATTTTTATTGTAGAAATTGAGAAAGAAAAATAGGCGCGTATGTCATAATGATGCGATTGATGCGCTGTACACACGAGCCGAGCTGAAGAGCACTGAGGCAGAAAGGCAGTCGGAGGCCATCCTGCCACATGCCACCATCAGATTTCATGGATGGTTTACCCAGCTAGCATTTCGCTCAGCCATTACTGACACAGTTTAAATATTTTCCAAAGAATATATATTCATCTCAGATGGGTTGTTACACATTGCATCTGAAATAAGGGGTCGTATTCACTGGAATATACTGACCTGTGTGTTTTCTAAAGCAAACCCCTGTTTTTAAAAATAAAATAAAATGTTATTCTTAACTAAGCAATAGCTGACATGACATTCAAAGATTAATGGCCGTCTGATTTAAAGACTGTAGAAGTCTCCACTTGCAAATATAGCAAAGTAATCAATTCACGTCACGAGCTCTTAATACCTTTCACACACATTATTTCAGAGGGAATGAGAAGTGCTCACTGGACGAATCCTGAACACAAAGATATCTGGAGTCAGCAAGCGTACACTCGCATTTGACAAGTGTGGCCTCTTTTTAGGAGGAATATTTTCCGGTTGGGAAGTTTTCATGGCTGGAGAGAGGATGGGGCTCGCACTGCTTTCTCGATGCGAGAGAGCTAATCAATGTGGAAGTGCTGAGTGGCAGAATAGATGGGCCCACCTTCAGAGTCCCCTGTGCCCCCTCTAATTGATACACACTACCAGTTTGGACCCTGTGATTCTGCTGATGTCTGCAGGATAAATGCAGGAATGAAGTCTTGTTTTTTTCGTTTTCTTTTCATGGCCCATGCTGTACATTTCTGAGCTGTGTGGGTTTACCAGCTCTGTGCTGTGTTAGGCTGCAGATGGTCTTTTTGCTTTGTATTTTGTACTTGGAAGTGTTTCGTGTTCATGAAACACGGCAGATTGTTTTAAGTCTGTCTGCGTTTTATACTTCTTGCTTGTTTTGCATATGTGGGCTTCATTTTACTTTTTTTTCTTGACTCTGAACAACTCCCCAGTTCAGAGTTCACCGCAAGAAAGCATGCCGATAACCAGAGGTAACAGCAGTCTATAGTAATCTATTTGAGAGGGTATTTCAAAACTTAACTCAAAGTTTTGTCACTAAACTATATTCCATTTATCTTATTATTACTCTGGTGTTGATAACTCTAAATACCTGCTCACATTTACTGTAATATGGGATTGTGGCGTTCACCTAGCTTTGGCTGAGCTCTTTTGAATGTGTAGGAGTGTTAAGTGGCCCCACTATAATTATATAACACTATATGTCCACTGAGTAAAGAGTAAATGTGAGCTGCGAGTATACAACAGAAAAACAATTCAAACTGCTCTTTTATTTCTACTGCTCTTAATCCTCCTCCGTCCCCTGCAGAGCACCGCTGAATATCAATGAACCTTCTCACAGAGCTGAGGACAACACATGCATTTATCATGAAGAAGTGCAATATGAACCTTCCAAAGCACTTTCAAGTACTTCATTTTTTTTTCCCGCAGCCACAGTTTCCTGCTTTATGAGAGCTAACTTCATTGTCGGAGGAAAACGGCGTTTTAATGAGGCCTCTGGGCAGAAACCGTCTCAGCAGCACCTTTTTTGAACTTTAAAGTTAAAGCTAAAATGAACGCTGGCACTAGTACTGAAACTCATTAATATAAAAGTGGTTCCCAGATGATTAGAGTCGAGATGAGAAGAACCTCGGCTGGAATTTATAATTCAGAATCAGGAAAGTTTCACCATCATCATGAGTTGATCTAAAGATCTGTTTGCAACTTGTAGTTCTTCATCCCTGTTGTGGTGGTGAACAGATTTCTGACACACAGTTTATAATTGTATTAAGTGTAGTGCTGTATAAATCATTTGGATTATTATTGCTTAAGGATGGGAGATTTATCAGTTTGTTATTTGTCACTCTCATCCAAATGAGTATTAATATATTAATGAGCCCAATGAATGAGTCCCAATGTTTCTGGAGAACTTTGATTTTTTTTACCTGGGGCGACCTGGAGGCCAAAATTGACCCTTGATCTTTGTTAGGTACATTAAAAACAGACTGAAAGCCTGAATGTCCTTGACATTTATGGTGGTCATTATTATTATTTTCATTACATTTATTGCGTGTTATCTAAAGGGAAGTATACTCACTTGAAGTTCTCCACAGTTCCACTTGCCTTCAGATAATCTGCGATGACTGTACATAAATATAAATCATCAACTTTGGACACAAGACAGCTTGAAGCCATGTTACCATGAGCTTTGCTATTCATGATCCTTAACAGAAGAAAAACCTAAATGTGGTAATTAATGACCTATTGTGTCACACCATGCAGGTGAGATCACACTCTTAAAGCCCCTCCAGCAGTAGAGAGTCGAGAAGGGTTTGTTTTGTCCCACTTTCATATTGTGGGTGAAAGCAGTTTGCAGCATGTTTTTGCTGTTACTATTTGAAGCAGGTTTAGTTTAATGTCCTGTAATTTCCCAGCATGTTACATAACACAGTCTAATGGCCTGTCACTAGAAAATATTACAACCAAACCCTGACATCAAACACAGTGTGGTTCTACTACACTCGCTGTGTGTTTGCTATTATAAAGGAAACCATGCCCAGGAAAATGTGTCTGTTGTGAGAAACCTTTCCTTTTCCAGGCAAAGGCACGAACTGTCAACTATCAAAATATGCATTAACTGAATGAGTCATGGTGTAATTAAAGGGGGGTAAACAAAGTGTAAAGAACCAAAACCTGTTGTTTGATTATATAAAACCAACAAAAAATGTTAAGAACTTGATTGGAGTTGCTCTGGATTAGTTTTAAATCTAGTCTCCATCAAGTTTTAAACAAATTAACTTTTTGACAAAACAAAAAGAGTTTCTACATTTCAGTAAAACAGGTGTTCACTGAAAAGACCTAAAACACAGATCTGAGCTCCAAACACGCCGGCCTTGAAGTTGTTTGTAGTTTTCTGGCCTGTTTGAGAACTTTTTCTTTCTTTTTTTTTTTTACACCTTTTTTTAAGATTACCATTTTTGAAAAGGTGTGAAGTCTGCAATGAAGGCGGCCGCTCCAGACCGAGGCAGCACGAGTATGAATTAGAGATGTGGCTAAATAATTCAGGCCGAGACACAGGGGACTGACGGTAAATGCTTCCACGCGGAAGACTTGGAGACCCAACAGAGTAACCTTCCCCTGAGTCCATGCAAAATTCATTACACCGCCCACTGCACATGGACAAGCCTCAGCTAATTCCACACAAGTGACTAATGCAAATATCCAGTCTGTCCCAGCTGGAACGTTGAGCCTTTTCATATGAACATAGACTGCTCTGAGGAGGAAGTTAACATCGTAACTTCATATATGATTTATATCTCAATTAAATAATTTTGTGGTGTTTCGTGCCACCGTAATTCCATCCATCACGTAGCCGGAGGGAAACATCCACTATCTGTGCTGTGCATGTGCTGCATGTTAATACTCGGATTAGATTATGTTGGAACCAGCACATGAAAGGCAAAGTACTGAGAATGTGAAATAATTGTATGTTTCTGGGACAAGATCAGAAGAGTTGACTTCAGATCTGTTGTTGTTTTTTTGTCCTTGTGCCCTCTTTTTCACTAATGTGATTTATTCCACCCTCAGCTTCACATTACCATAAATTACCACAGGGAAGGAGGCTTGGGGTGTAGATGGAAGAAACCTCATGAAATTAGTATTGTGGTCTGGAAAATACCTAAACAATATTGAAAATCCCTGTGACTGAAATGTCTCCACCGTATACTAGCGAGGCTCAACCCTGATTATGTACTCACCTGTAACCACATTTCTCTAAAAAAAAAAAAAAAAACTCTGACAGCCAGCCAGTCAAATGGATGAGAATGAATATGCTCATGTTTTGCATTATAAGGATATGCCATATGCAAAGGGCTCCTTGGCAGAGTAAGGAGACACCTGACGGAGAGGTGGCTGCAGGCTCCCTCCGGGAGGTTTGGGAAATAAATGCGAAACACTTTGTCTCTGCCTTCTCAGCCGTGAAACGGAGGCGGTGTTGTCATCTAATCTGCATCGTCATTAGGAAGCTCATGCTTCTTAGCAGACACCCCTAATTCCACTGTGCCATGCTGCCTCATGTGGGCGGTGAGACATCTGTTGCCATGGTTTCCCCCTCAGATAATGCCAAGCGAATCAATATGGAGGCTCTGACATAATTGGATTGTGTCTCTCTGTACAGGAGCTGAGTTATGAAGGCTGCGTCGTTGTGTGTTTATAAACTGGCTGATGTCTCGCTGTAATCCCAACTACATATTAAAATGTAACCATTCATATAATTAGAGCATGAATTAAACACACCAGTGAAATAATAAGTGTATGTTTCCATGCTATAAGTCTTGTATTAAAGGCTATAACTGAGAGCGTAAAAAAAAACCAACCTCTTCATGCTGTGTTCATTTATGAAATGTTGTTTGATGTCAAAACTCAACATCATTAATCCTTCTACAGTATATGGTGCAGATATATAGTTTCTATCATGCATTGTTATTGAGTGAGTGTGAGGCGATGTGTCTACAGACAGAGAAACAGGGAATAAACACAGACACGAAAATGATGACATAATGTCCCGGATAATGTCCTCTCTACTCCTGTTCTCGGCTTTTATTTGTATTACTTTCACTGTCAGTGGTTGTCAAGGTGTTCAGGTCCTCAGCATTTCTTCGCTGAGGTTGTTACCGATACCAGAATTGAAGAAGAACAAGGTCACACTGTGTAAAACCATCATCTAAATGCCTAAATTGTTAATGTAGCCATATGGCAGCCATACGCCTCAAGAAATCGAGCTGTTATTGAGGTTGCAATATGCTTGCACATGTTTCCTGTAGTGGCTTCAATTAGACTTCAGATCTCTGCAAATAAATCTTCTCACCGCACAGCTGACACTGCGGGCAGGTTAATGACACATCGGGGCTTCTCTGCCAAAAATGTGCCTCCATGAAGCACAGCTTCCTGCCTCCCACCCACTCCTCTTTTAGGCTGCTGTAATCTCTCACACGCGATGGATAGTCCACCACAAGCACGTATGAGCAGTTCAGCGCCTCCTCGATACCCTCTTCCATCACCTCCTCTTCAGGCAGCCAACACACTATACATCTGAGTGTGTGTGTGTGTGTGTGTGTGTGTGTGTGTGTGTGTGTGTGTGTGTGTGTGTGTGTGTGTGTGTGTGTGTGTGTGTGTGTGTGTGTGTGTGTGTGTGTGTGTGTGTGTGTGTGTGTAGCCCTATCCTACCTCACAGTCAAACAGGAGATGCAGCTGCCCGTCAATCCACTCTTCGATGTCCAGCCTCCTCTGCAGGTCCTTGCGGTTGTATTTGACTGTCAGCTTGCCCAGCTTGCGGTGAGCCGGCTCCTCTGTTTTGTCCTTTGCCTGGAACATCACCCTGGACTGGGAGCTGGGATCTGACGCCATGGCTGCCACGGCCTCAGGAGAACCGGGGAAACACACTGAGCTGTCTCGTCCTCTGTTTCACACACACACACACACACACACACACACACACACACACACACACACACACACACACACACACACAGACAGACAGACAGACAGACCCACGGGCTCGTTCGTCCTGGACACCCCGGCTCCGCTGCTCTGCCTCTATCTAGTATCTCCTGTTATCTTGTTGAGTGCTCGTGCTCTCCCTCCCTTTAAAGCTGGCTCTGGGTCGCTTCCTGTCCTCGTCCTCTCTCTCCCTCTCTGCCTCTCTCCCTATGAAGCACTCTGTCTTGCTCTCCCTCCCTCCTCCTCTTGCAACACCCACTGGCTGCACTATCAGGAGGATGGTAATGAGATATGGCTCTCTCTCTCTCTCTCTGTGTGTGTGTGTGTGTGTGTGTGTGTGTGTGTGTGTGTGTGTGTGTGTGTGTGTGTGTGTGTGTGTGTGTGTGTGTGTGTGTGTGTGTGTGTGTGTGTGTGTGTGTGTGTGTGTGTGTGTGTGTGTGTGAGCACGCATTTTAACAGGGTGTGTGTGTGTGCTTTTTTTCCTCCCTCCCTCTTTCTTACAGCAGGTGTGAGAGCATAGGTCAATTACAGTCATAAAAAAGGGGAGAAAGGGTGAAAGATAGTCAACCGCTGCAATCAACTCAGGGTTGTTACTGTGGCTGAAACTATGCCGACAATTCCATCTGACATCACAGAATGTAGAAAAATGCATTTGCACTTTTGTTCTTTCCTCTCAGATCGCTGCACGCCTCATCAGACCGGCACGCCGCCCATATTTCCTTATTATAAAAGTATCTGAAGTCGTTTTTTTATCTCACAAAGTCAAAAGGTTTTCACGCACTAAGGGCTCTTGTGTTCACAAACAGGTGGAACAATAGTTGGGTCCCCCTGACAGGTGAGCCAGGGTTCCTCTAGTGTGAGTGGCTTCGGCCTTTATAACAGGTATTATCAGGTGTACGTTTAATAAGCCTTGAAGGCGGATTGGCATCCTCAGTTACGCACACATGAATAATGGATGACCAGCAGAGCGGTATTTATGTCTGTTTGGAAGTCAAATGTCAAATAAATGTCCTGAAACTATCAATGTTTGCAAAGTCAAACATCAACAGCGGCACATAATCCAAAGGTCAAAACTTCATGGTAGTAGCTGCCGGTGCCAAATTATTTCAGGTGAGACAACAAAGACAACAGGCTGCATAGTTTCCACAGATCCCATTACGATATGAAGAATGGGGTTCTGTTTTTTGTTTTGACAGGTGACTATTCATCAGCCGGAGGTGCGTGGGTTCACCCACTGATGCACCGTCTGTTACAAACACTGAATTATTGAGTGCCTCCAGCAGCTCACCTTTCCAGGCAAACAAATTCATTCATCCCGTCTCATGCTGCTCGTTTCTGCACCGTCGGGTTTTCTAATAAAAAAGAAGGGACGTGGACGGGAGACCCGTGTTCGGCCTTCTCACCTCGGACCCCCCGGGTGGCTCCTTCTAGGGCGAGATAAGGAATGTAGTTGTTGATAGGTTATCGTGTGAATTCATGACTCATCACATCCTGTAATTTGATGACTCAGTGCATGAATCAGATTGTGGTTCCGACAATTATGAAAAGAGAATGTGTCATTCCTGTGAATTTAAATGGCGATGCTTGTTAAGGATGATATTGTAGAAGAAGGAGCTAAAAAGCTTGTTTTAAATCAGCTGCTTCTTCAGCTGTTGGTGGGATCACACTGCCCCCTTCTGGAGCAACGCTTGTGACCCTAAATAATCCAGACCACATCCCAGACTCAGCAGGTCCTTTATAAAAAAAAACATGTTTTTAGGGCCGGAGCACCGAGCATCGGAAAGCCCTGTTGTTTTTCGTAAAAATCTTCTTGGACGTTCTTATTCTTACGAAAAGTGATTTTCCTTTTTGGAGGTTTTATCATCTTCAAAAACTCATGAAAGTGGAAACACATTTGTCTCCCGGCGAAACATTTCGTATTCTAGTGGAGTCGCGAGTGGGCGTGGCCAAATGGCTCGGGACCGCCCCCTACAGAGATGCCCCCGCGGCCACATTTACCTAAATTCACCAAATCCGGTGGACACGTGTATCACACCGAGACGCACAAAAAAGTTACATTGCATGGATACGTCAACTCGACAGGAAGTCCACCATTTTGAATTTAGTCGTCATTTTGGGCGATTCTGACACGCTGTACTTGTACGTGTCGAACTCCTCCGAGGGATTTGGTCCGACCGACTTGAATTTAGGTTCTCTGGATAGAAAACATGTTTGGGATTAAATCTTCTTAAAATAATTCGTTTTCGTCGATGTGTGTGCCCGTAGCGTGGTGGCCATTTTGAGGTCTCGCCACGAAACTACGAGTTGCTTTAAATCTTATGTACATGGACCGACCTTCTCCAAACATCACAGGTATGATAACAGCCCCGCCCTGAAGACCCCTGTGGGGGAATAGTCACTCATAGTCATAGCGCCCCCTGTTGGCCACTGGAAATGACACTTTTCATACTTTCACATTCTACGTCGAGCTGGTTGATCCCATGAACCTAAAGTCGGGTCACAATAACCTAAACATGTAGTTGATGATATATTGAGACATTCGTTCGACTTTGTCAATGGGCGTCGCCGTGACGATGTGGCAAAGTTGGATGTCTCGCAGTGACACAGGAAGTTGATGTTCAAGGTCAAAGGATGCTTGAAACCTCACGAAACGTGTCACATACATCCGACGTAGTGAAACGATACATCTGATATGTGTTTTCCGAGTGGGCGTGGCCAAACGGCTCGCCAGCGCCCCCTGCTGGAGACAGGAAACTAGACAAAAATAGCAACTTTAAGCGGGGATGCGGTCCCTCACCTGTTGCATGTCAGGGAGACAGCTTCGGGAGGCGGCATGCGGGAGTGCGAGGGCCCGTACATCACTGCTTGCAGTTTTAATTTCTTATACAACCACAAGGAAGTAATTCAAGTTCTTTTTTATCACTTTTTATGATGATATTTTTTATATTAGCTTTAATCTTTTTATGCACCAGAAAGCATTAGGCCCATGTGCTTTGGTTTAAATGAGCTATTAAAATAAAATCATGTCCATTATTTTTTAAACACAGCTGTCTCCAGGTTTATGACATAAAGCTCTTTATTCTTTATTCAGGTTTCTGGTTTTTATTTTTTTCTTAAAAAACGCTTTCAGTGTGTTTTGAATTATTTATCCTTTTTTTGTAAAACATTTCCACCTTTGTAGGCTGCAATTTCCTTGGAACTTGTCAGGGTTACTTTTTTCTGAGGAACATTTATGTCTTTATCACTCAACTGGCCTTGTTTTGTTTGGAGTCCCACTGTTGAGGCCAGCAGGGAGTGGCGTCTCGGGAGTGGAATTTCACTTCCTGTATTCCTCAGGTGAGTCACCTGGGCAATGCCGTCGGATTGATCGGGTTTATGTCGACATCAAACATCTTCTGAGAGTTTCAGACTCGTAGTGTCAGATTAAAGTGGGGAGATTTTGAGGAAGTGTTGAGTTGAATGAGTTCTGGGTGAATATAAGGAAGTCATTCGCAGATTAATCAGGTGAGATTGTGATGAAGCAAAGTGTTGTTTTGTACTTTGCGGCCTAAAAGCTTTCGACACGTTGACTTTCTAAAATTGTAAGTGGTATTTTTTTATTGTTAATTCTCAACCAACCTCACTGTTTTTCAGGGGACTTACTGGCTTTTTATTTGTGAGGGGATCTTCACAGGACTTTTAAGATGAATGGACATTTGGAAGCGTGTGCGCTCCTGCTTCTTGTGTTTTTAGTGAACTGCGCCACTGGACAGCAGCTTGGAGATCAATGTTCAGTCCAGTTTAAGAAAGGTCGGGAAGATTTTGTGCTCGATGCCGATGAGTCTGTGAAAGACGGGGCGACGTTCATTTCGTCGCCGAAACTGGATCGATTCAGGGACTGCGTGGCCGCCTGCTGCAAAGAGCCGCGGTGCAACGTCGCCTTCATGGAGAAAGGAGCCGAGGACGGCTTGGTCAACTCCTGCTTTCTGTTTGACTGTCTTTACAAAAAGAAATACGCCTGCCGCTTTGTCAGGAAGAAAGGATACATGAGTTACATCCTGGACTCCTTGTATAAGAATCACCTCAACGTGAATGCTGTCGCAGGTGAGACCAACACGGGCCACTAATCTGGAGGATCACTGTGATAAAGCACGCTTTTGTTTATGTACAACTGAAAGTGTTGTAGATGAAAACTTGACAATGTCTTCATATATACATATATATATATATATATACACACACACACACACATATATATATATATATATATATATACAGATATAGTCTATATTTTTCATTTGTGCCAATATCTACTTGGAGAAATTAGTCTCTCTTTAGATAATCTAGTTTTGAAAACATGGACTAAAGTTTGTTGGATCAGTTACTAACAATTAAAATCCAATTCTCCCTCAACATGGTCAGTGTACTCAAATAATGTCTTTGACTGGCTTTCAGTTGTCTTTATTAAACCGCAGGTTGTAATGAGGATATGTGAAGCCACTGATTTAAGGCTTAAACCTTTTGCATGTTCACACATGCCAGGCAGTCATGGCGCCTGACGGTTAATGGGTTTCTGTTTCTACTCATCTTATTCAGGTGTCTTCCAGTGTTGCAATCGTATTTGCGTGTGCACCATTTTCTGCCCATCTTTCCTCAAGTTATTTCTGAGCTTGTTTAAATCTCATGATGTCACTCCAGATCAATCTGACCGTCCTCCGGTGGCCAACGGAGGCCTGAACCGGGTGGTCCAGCCTCAGGACAGCTTGTCTCTGAACGGCTTTCAGAGCAACGATGACCACGGGATCGCGACCTTCCAATGGAAAATGCTCACTGGGAATCCTGATGCTGTCATTGAGGTGAGGAAAGCAACTGCAGCACAAACTCAATCTTTCCACCGTCCAGTCGAGGGAAATTTAAAAAACACAAACTCCTGAATGAACCCTGATCCTGTGACTATATAATTCTAATGTTAGCTAGTTATTCTGTTTGTCATTTAAATGAAAATCTTCCGGCATTGATAAACATACATCATGTTTTCATGCCTCGTAGACAACCAACTTTCCTGACCAGATAATCGTTTCCAATCTGACATCTGGGTTCTACAAGTTCCAGCTGACCGTCACGGACACCATCGGCCAGTCAGACTCTACCAAGGTCACCGTCCTCGTCCTCACGCCTGAGCAGTCTGAACGTGAGTATCAAGATGGAGGAAGAAACTGCCCGAAAATACAACATGATTGGAACGTATTCATTTTTGCAGAAAACCTGTTTTGTGCTTATTGATTGAAATCGAACATTTTTAAACCTGCAGATTAGAAGTCACTCAACTCAAATCAGAGACTGTAAATGAAATCTTCAGTCAGTTAGCTGATGTAGTTTTGTTAGTTGTCTCAGACTCAACGTTTGGTAGAGGACATGGTTGAGTTTCAGTTGCAGTTAGTCATGTGTCCACAATACTACATTTGTTGACATTTCCTTTGGCTTACTGACAGTCCCTCCAAATAACAATTTCTGAACAAGTTGTGGAAGGCGTGTTACTAAAGCCTCCTGTTTAACACAAACATGGGAAGATTAGTTTCTGAGGAACTCTTCTTCCTCAACTGCTCTGGCGCTGTTTGGCATTTGTCGCAAGCATGAAATGTTCCCTGTTATTTGTGATCGAACCTGTCACGACATGTTCAACTTGATTCCAGTGGCCCGAGTGATGAAATAGAAATGTAAGAAGATTATTATAAGGAGATGACACCAAATTCAGATTTTGTTAGGGGTTGGCAGGTTCTTATCCTTCAGATCACAGGAAGTGTCCAGGTCGTTTCTGTGGAAACACATTCACAGTAAGCAAATGACGCTTGTCGCTGTGTGTTTTTTTTGTTGTTTTTTTTTCCTTCTCCCTTGATACCATCTCTCCACCCCCAACTCAACCAAACCTGTCAGTCGGGTTGCAGCTTGTTACAAACAAGAACGACTTCAGTCACTTTTACCGTCTGAATTGATTGAAAGTAATTTAAAGTCTTTATCTTTTGTCCTTTTAAAAGTTTTTTTTGTTTTGCTCAGTTTTGCATTTTCTTGTTGAGAAAAGACTTTTAACCACCCAGTGGTTCAGTTACCCATTAACAGCTGGAGGCCTGAATAGTGTTGGGAATGTGCTACGGTGGAAATACGTGATCATTAGTCTTCTCCACTAAATGTGTGTCAGTGCTGCATGATAATGCCGTGAGACCTTAATAATAAAAGTGGAGCTTACGGTTCCTTTTTTTTTGTATTGCATAATAATAGCTGTGCTATGTATGATCGCCTTGATGATACTCAGAATGTGTCTCATCAACCACATGCAGACATCCTGAATCTCATTTTCTAACCTCATTGTCTATTGAAACACATCACTTCATTTTTTTTTCTTAGTTACATTTCAGTGGTGAACACCTCAGACATAGTTATGTCTGTTCACGAGGCAGACGCACACAAAAAAGGAAGTTATAGAAAACTACATCTGGTTTCAGATACGAGAAAGAACTTTTGATAGTTTGTCAAATGCGTCTTGCATTGTTAAGTGTTTAGTCAGATCATCTGAGGCACTTTAAGTTCGTATTTTAGGGCACTGACAGTGTGTTGACAACGTTGATTTATAACTGGATTTTCTTGATAATCCTCAGCGACGTTGTTTGTGCCATTTCCAACTTCACTGAAACAGATTTTCCACCACTTATTAACCTATATATCACATCGTTGTGTGTAAAATCATTAACTCTCAAACTTAGAAACTTTATAAGCACTGTGAGTTTGTGTGAGTGAGTTGAGTGACTCTCCCCTTTTTAAACTAACAAAGTCGTTCCATTTTGATGACTCGTGATTTGTTTTTAACAAAACAGACAGGAAGTGTTAACACGTGATTAAATCGAGGAGCTTTTTGCACGATCAGACTCTCCCTACAAACTTCAGATTTTCTGTAAAATGAATGAATTATAAACACTGATATTATTACCGATGTGAACCAATTTTGCAGAAGTGTAAGCGGGATGACCATAATTGATTTTGAATAGAAAGTAATCCTTCTTTCTGTGTGCCACCAGATCACTGTATGGCTCCGATGAAGGTCGGGCCGTGCCGCGGTTCTTTCCCTCGCTGGCATTATAACGCCGCCTCGGAGAAGTGTGAGCAATTCGTGTTTGGAGGCTGCAGGGAGAATTTCAACAACTACCTCACCAAGGAGGAGTGCACTAACGCCTGCTCCGGCTCAGGTATCTGCGCTCTCTGCTTTTATAACTTCATGTTCTGTGGAGCTGTTTTATTTGTCACACGACATGTTTGTAGGTCTATGCGACATGTAGGTGATCTTTTGATTTGAAGGGTTACTTTACAAGTCATGAGCACATATACCAGACCACAAGGCCCGCCTTGTTTGGCTCTAAAGCATACTCGGTTTGAATTAAAATAACTGATGCTAGATTGATGCCAGAAAGCTTTTGTTTACCGTATAGTGACCAGGTCGCAAGGGTTCACAAGTAATTGCACACTTGGGTGCTAAATGTTTCATAAGCAGCCGTGTGTGGCTTTAATTTGAGTTCATGCACCAAAGAGCTCCTGCTGTGAGGAGTGAAGATGTTTCTGTGCAAATAAAAGATACTAATGAAGCTCCAAAAAAAAAAATGTAGCAGAGATGATAATAAATAAGCTAAATCAAACCGTAGGCTCGTTTTAAGCAGGTTTGCGCACAGAAACTAGAAACTGTCAAACAACCTAGTCGACTGAGGGCCATGAATCTAGTGGATGAGCGGAAAATCACTTGCACTGTGAAAAACCCTTTATGACGGCACGGCAACTCAAGAACTCTTTTTAACATATTTTAAAACAGAAAGGCCAGATTGCAGAACAAGAAGAAACCAATCCAATAAAACTCCTACAAAGACAAGTTAAAGATAAAATAAAGAAACAGCTCATGAGCCAATGCCCTACCTCATGCCTTTTCTTTTTTTATTTCTTGGCTTTGCTGCCACTTTAACTGGCATTAATTGATGATGTCACCGCTGATAGGAGCAACATAGAGTGTGCAGAGCAGTCTGAGAGCTCAGACTCACCATTCAACAAGACAACCATCGTAAACATGCTGTCAAAGCAACTATACCTTCATGGTACTTTTCTTTGGTTTCATCTGGGATTTCTTTCTTGGAAAAGGAGATAATGATGGTGAAGTTTGGTTCATGCTTCGTGTTGCTTTAAGCCCATTTATCTCGGTGGGTGAGGAGGATGTTTGGTTGATGGTTTCACTGTGGGTTGCTAATGTTGTCAGCAATTATCAAACACCTTTTTATTCAGAGAACATGAAAGAGTGATTTCCTGGAGTGTTTGTTATTTGTCTGATGAACTCATGATTGAATTTGAATCTCTTTTTTTTTTCTCAGAAAGAGGTGGTAAAGGAGGTCGAGGTTTACCTCTTCCCACAGATCAAGGTAGGAGAAATCCATAGGTGCTAGAAATACTCTGTATTTGACCTGATGACACAATTTTATCATCTCCTCATATTTGTCTCAATCATTATGTATTTTTTTAACTAGTTTAGGTAATTGTAGACAAAAGTAACATTCCTGTGCTTTCTGAGGATAAATGCAACAGACTGTTAGTGTACAAGAAATGGAAAAAGTAGAAGCAACATATCCTTATCCAGATTTGGAAGTGTGTTTTCGGCCACATAGTAAAAACGTGTTACTCTCGTCTTAAACTTTGCACCAAAACATTCAAATTAGAGCCCGACAAGCTAAGCAGGGAACTGAAACTCGCTCTAAAGTTCTGCACAGCCAAGGTGAACTGCAGATTTGGGTGAAAGCTTTCTGTATTTCTGACTCCGTTCTCATTTGTTTTTGTGAAAGTTTTAGTTCCATACCTGCTCTAAAGTAGCTGTCATGGTGCAGTAAAAGTGACAGTTTCCTGTGTTTTTGTGCCACAGGAGAAAAATGCGGTGTACCGTGCACCACAAATCAGTTCACCTGTGACAACGGCTGCTGTCTGGATCCAGGACTGGAGTGTGACTCTTCTCCACAGTGTAGCGACAGCTCGGACGAACTCAAATGCAAAGACTGTGAGCAATGACTATGCAAACTGCGCCTCAGGCTCTTGGAAATATAAAATCAGCAATGACATCCCGCTGATTAAATGTTTCTGTGAAAGACGTGCTAACTTGAATTTTGTCCTGTGTGTCAATCAGTGGACAACAAGTTTCGGATTCTTCTCCAGATTCCAGTGGATGAACAGAAAGGTGATTTAAAGTATTTTTGTTGTTGTTGATTTCTGCCTTCCAAACCTCTTCCTATCCATTTATACTACCAACACCTTCACCTCACCGTGTGTTTATTGCCATCCACAGTACGCTGCACGGAGATTCCCGACACAGGAATCTGCAGGGACAGTTTCACCAAGTGGTACTACAACCCCATCCAACAGGACTGCTTGCGCTTCAACTACGGTGGCTGCCCAGGAAACGAGAACAGATTTGACTCCAAAGAGTACTGTATGAAAGTTTGCCGTGGAGTAACAGGTGGGTTGCTCTCCATGTTAAGTGGCCATTTTACACATTTGCCTCTTTTTTTTTTTTTTTTTTTTTTTCCCCCACATGACTTTTTCATGATATTTTATCTTTTGGAAATGGGATGTTTTTGTTTGGGCTGACATTCTTGTCTGCTTTCCACCTTTTCAGGTTGTTTTCTATTCAAATATCACGTGTGGTGCTTTGGCCTTTCGAGAGTCGACAACTCAAACAAAGAACTGTGAACATGTTGAAATGTGAATGATACGTTTTCCAGGAAGGCTGATGGATAATCTATGTGCACACATTTCAACGTGGATTAGATTGCGTGCGAAGGATCCTACACAATGTTTTATAAATGAGGCCCCAGAACAGAATTTATTTATTTAATATTGGGTTGTTCACGTGAACGCGAGTAATCCTCCTTAACATAAGTAGTATGAGTATAAGTAGTATAAGAAGTAACATAAGACCGTCAGAAGAGAGGCAACTTTTGCAGGACCAGTATATATATATATATATATATATATATGAAGAGGCTCTTTACTAAGCTGCGTTGTGCAGCACAGTTCACTGATTCTGACCGTTTTGATTGTCTGTGGTGTAATTTTGATTTCAAGCTTTTACTTCCTCCTTCACCATGATGTGTAAATATGAAGCTCTTTGATAACAACTTTTTATTAACTGAAAATATGACGTCAACGTTGTGTTTACTGCTTCTGTTGCCAAAAACAACACAAATGCATATTTAATTAGCCTTTTTTGGGTTTTCTTAATGTCATTCACAACATAAAAAATTCTAAAATTAAATTTGTTTTTCTTTTATTTCAGAAAAGGATGTGTTTGAAAGACAGGATGCGCTTGACGGCAGTGTCGCTGGACTCAAGCCACGTATGTTATGCCTACGGTCTCAAATTAAACCTTCTGCTTCATCAGCGTTTACTTCCCGTGGATTCGTTCTGTTCATCCCTTTAGCACTTTTCCACTTCACTGAGTTGCTCAGAGTAGTGTTGGATTTAGTGATCTGCTTTCTCACCTTTGCAGTGTTTCTTGTGCTGTCCTTGAATGACCCAACCACTAAGTTTAAAAGTTTTTTTTTTTTTTTTTAAATTGATTCACCAGATATTGCAGCGATAGCTGGCATCCTGGGCCTGGCCATCATCGGCCTGGTCGGCCTCCTGATATACTGCTTCATGAAGGGGAAGAAGTCTCCCCAGCACCACCGCGTGCCCGCCAACAACGCACCGCTGACCTCCATAGAGGACAGAGAACGTCTGGTCTACAATAGCACCACCAAGCCCATCTGACCCCCTCAGTCCTGACCTTTGACCCCCGGCGTGGTGGTGAACGACCCTGGTTGTCAGAGCCGTCATACACTGAACACACTCAGAGTGATGAGAGGAAACGATGTTCTTTGACTATGTGAACGCTGGAGGAGGCGTGTTTTTATGGTGACGTACACAGAAGGCAGCCGGCCTTCAATGATGAAGCGTGATGTCTAATTTGATTTGTTTTTCTTTTTTCTTTTTTTATGAGATGACATGTTATAATGAGTTGTTGGAGAAGAGTTTGTACTCAGGTTAAAAGGGAGGAGTTACTAGTGTGGAGGTAGATTACCACAGAATATTATCCCCGTTTAAATTTGTGGATATTTTGTCTACGTGTTCATGCTTCAATGAACAATAAACAGCTTTTCCAAATACAACTAGTTTTAGCATCAAACCCTAAATCGCCACTAGAGGTCCACAAAGGCCTTTTACTTCACAGTACGAGTCTTCATTCTTTTGCTTTTTCTTACAACTGAACTTTTGTGGTGAATTTGTGAAGATCCCTTCAACATCCTGAGGTCGTGTCACGCCAGCTTCTTCTTCTGTCAGATTTATTTTTAATGTGTTTTGAACTCTATTGTTACATACTCCAACGGATGACACATGCATTTATAATGTTGTAAATAATCTTAGAATTTCTGAAAGTCATATTTTACTTGAAGGTTATGTTGATGGTGATTTTAGAACAAGCAACAAGCATACATTTAAAAAAAAAACTAAAAAAAAACAACCTGCTTATTTCACATCATAAAGCATCCTTGCTGTTGAATATTCAATATTTAAAACTTATCAAAGCTTTGTACATAAGATCTGATGTAGTTTTTGGAAAATGGCGATGTTCATACTAAATAAAAAATATTAACTCACCTTCATTTGGGATTGTTTTTTCTTACAAAACAGTCTGTTTTTAGACTGAATTAATACACAGCTGAGATGTATTGATCACTTCAATTTGACAGATAATCAGTGATTTTCTTTTTGGCACCGAAGGAAACAGGACTCGGTTTAACCCTCCTGTTGTCCTTTGATAAGCAGCTGTGTTCAACCAAATTCTATTTTATTTTCATATTTTTTGGGATCATTGGTGACAAGGAGGCTGTGAGGGTTTCTTTAAAGAATGATGACCAATGATCCCAAAAAATATAAAAATATAGAAATAAAATAGAACTTGATTGAACACAGCTGCGGGTCATTTTGACCAGAGGACAACAGGAGGGTTAAACACAGTGGAGCATTGGTTTGTACCAAAGGTGGTGAAAAGCTGGTTTAATTTGATCCTCTTCATCAGTGAGCTCTAGTGGCAGAGAGAGCAGGTGCAGGTTAAACCGAAGCCTCTAAGGAGAGAGCTATAGGTTAGTTATCATATAAGTTCATTTTAAACAACTTATTTAAGCTGTCTGAAACACAGTAACTACATGCAATGTATTAGGTTGCCTTGAACAACATATTTTGGGCCTTTGGAGTTTTATCAACAGGGCCAGCAGATGGGGATAATGTTCTGTCAAAAGTTCAGCAACCTGCAGACATGAAAAATAGACCACGTGAACTTTATCTCAGCAATTGTGAAGTCTTTCCAAAAACCTCATACAGATCAAACAAAGCACATCTCTCGTTTTGTTCTGCAGGTGGATTTGGAGAACTTTTAGTCGATGCGTGTATCACAAAGCTGCTTTTCTCACACCACTTTCAGTGAAGTCCCTTTAGCCCTCCAGGAGGAGGCGGTGAGAGGGGGGGGGGGGGTGCAAAGTAAAAGCACCCTGCACAAATTAGCCCCCAGCCAATTGATAACCTGAAGCCATCCTTCAGGAGCCCCCCATCCTCCCGACCTGGCCCTCGTGACTGTAACTGGCAGGGTTACAGTTTGTTGTCTTTCATTGGTTTGCGTGCACGTGAGCGCAAGTAAAGATACTTTAATGGGAAAACCTCCAGCTTTTGTTTGTGTAAAACGATCTTATACTGAAAGAAATGACCAAACTATGCAGCCCAGATGTTACGATGTGGGACACTGACACCCACCACGCAGTTGGCATGTCAAAAACAGGCGTTCCTTGGTTGCGTTCAAGTCCTTCTTGTAAATGTGAAACTGTAAAGACGAGCGACCTTCAGACATTTCTTTGTTGTTTGTCTCAAAAGAAAACTTCTTCTAAAATGTGAAGTAATGCTAACTTATTTACTTTGAGATTTTTTTTTTTTTAATATTTGTTGTTATTGAGAAGTGACAAATGTGAACAAAACAACACAACAGCAGAAGTACGTGATGATGATGATGATGATGATGATGTGTTAATTCACTTAGATGGTAAAGTAGCGGGTTTGTGTGAAATACACAATTTCTACCAACAGGAGTGAAGGTCGACAGGTACCAAATGAGATTCACAATTTTTGTGGCGTTCACTGCCAGTTCTCGGTTGCTATAACTCCCACAGGCAGTGAAGGCGGCATCAGTTCTTCGCTCTTCTTCAAAGATGCAGCAGCAGTGTTTGGTTGTCGGACGCGGGGATGTGTGTCCGAGCTGCATGTACCATGTGAAGAAAAGAAACTGAGATCAGTGCTTTCACCGAGAAACCAGAGAGAAAAGTTTTACCGGAGATTTTAGTCGTTGGAAGGAACAAAAGATTTGGCGAATTCGGTACGTGAACTACTTTTGATGACTTTTACTAAATCTCAGCAAACTTTGTGTGTGATGAGACCAGCTTCTCTCAGACTGGACGTTTCATCCTCTTGAGGTTTTATTGTGTGTTTTTCAGGGCTGCTTGGAAACACATGTCTTTGTCTTTTGTCAAAGCGCGTCTTGACTTCATAAAACAATTACTCACTTTTAACCAAACATAATACTTAAAAGTGTCACGGTTACAAAAAAAATGCGCATGCGTCAGTTTTTCTTCTGAAATCTGTCAAACCATCGACACATTCCTCATATTGAGTCTTTAACTTTGCATTACTGGCAGGTTTCACATTTGAGGTGTATTTCTGCTGCGGGCTGTCTGGACGGAAGCGAGCAGCAGTTTCAGTCCGATAAGTCCTGTTTGTTTTTGACGCAAAACACTCAGTTGAGTGAACTTTGATCAGCTGCTGCAGTCGGAGGGATTTTTTTTTTCTTTTCATTGAGAGATTTTCCACTTTAGCTCTGATGACTGTGGTATCTTGTGAGGAAAACTAATATTCATTCTGCTGTTGAATCATTTACCGTTTCCTCTTTCCCTGCATCCCCCCCCCCCCATCACCACCACCCCCCTCCACCCCCTCTTCTTCCCTAATTGTTTTTTTTCTAATGAGCACCCCACTGAGACACAGCGCGGGTTTAAATGCAGGCTGCTCATAGGTCAACGACTCTCCCCACCAGCTGTTGAAGAACAATAGGACAAAATCAATCAATTACCCCCTGAAAGGTTCCATCTTCTGCTTCTTTGACCTCACTCGACCTTTTAGACAATAACGTCTCGACTTCATTGCGGGTAAACGTTGCCTCGGTGCGATGAACAGCACTCTTTTCTTTTAGGTGGTCCTCCAGACAGGAAACTGCCCGAGTGTGTCTTGGATCTCGGAGTTGGCCCTGAATTCCTCCTTCCAGCCTTGGTATGCTGCAGCTGCGATAGGTGCAGAGGACGAGGGTGGTTTCATCTATGGAAATAAAGCATCCGAGGATTTCACAAGTCACCTTCTTTGTTGCTTCAAGTGCTTGTTTGAAGGACAGCTGCAGTTACAGCTGGCAGCTCACGAGCCTCTTAAGTCCTAGTTTTAACAAGTTATAGCTGGGCTTACACTGAGAGTTAAAGGTTGACTTTAAACAAGACCTAACAACATTGTGTTTGTTTGAAAGCGGAGAGTGAATGCCATATGTGATTTTGCATTCCAGACACCCAAGGGAGGTTTGACTGTGTTTTAGTCGCTGCAGTATTGACAAGTATGAAGGCACGAGGGAGCTTTTTGCCTGCAGATATATATGTGTATATACATGTATGTGTAATGTAGCTTTAAATGGGCACAGTCCAATTCTATTTGAAGACTTGTCATCTAATTTTGTCCAGCAGTCCCGTCCTCTGCCTTCCCAACACTGCAGGACATTATGGAGGACTACTCACCCTCTGGTTGTCTACCGTTTATAATTTCAAAGAACTGGAAGTCTTCATTTGTGATTTTCCCATTAAGATGGCACTTGCCAGCCTCCTTTGCCAGGTATGCAATCTGTGGTCATCGGTCACTGGTGGGGGGGGGGGGGGAAGTGCCATTCTCCTTTTTCACCACAGTGGGGAACGATTATTCTCCCATTAAGGGCTATTTTGGCTGGAGTGTACGTGCAGCATATGGACGAAACTCCTCACGGTGCCCTGCGGGCGTTCAATGGGATGGATCCCATCTAAGCAGCGTACTGAAAAATGCAGTGGACTAAACTAAGAAGCTCATTTGTGTCTTTGGGAAGGTTGGGGCAGCGCCTTTTGTAGAGGTTGTGGATTTGATTGAGCTGAAGAGCAACCATCAGGCTGCATTGTTTTCTCCAGTGAATGAAAAGCTGTTCGTCTCTTACAGCCTGCGTGTCAGAGGACAAACTGCAAGAGTAATGTGGGAAAGGGGGTACAAAACAGAGAGGCTGTTTTTCAGGGGGTATTTTCTGTCGGGGTGGGAGGGTAAGAGACAGGTCATGCAAGATAAACATGGCACCAATGCTGAAATAATAAAGACTCTGAGTCTGAGTTAGACTCTGGATTTCTGAAAGCCACACCCGGTTGGATTTTTATTTGTAAATATAAACATCCGTCCTGACTGATGGTGTCCTCCAGAAATCTGCCCCACCGTGAGGATTTCTCAGCGGGCATATGTCGTACTTCCAGTTTCCCGTGTGGCCTTGTTGGGCTGGACACATTATACGTTGTGATGCGGTAGGTCTCCGACTGTGAGAGAGAAGTACAGCAGTAATTCTCAGCACTAGTTTTAGTTTCTCCTCCTAATTACTTGTTCCACACCGGTGGAAATTAATTTGTGTTTTTAGTTGTTGCCCAAAAGGCTGATTAAGTTCTTTCATGGCTTCAGATGCTGGACCCAACCTGTATATAACCTGGAGTACATCATCTGACAGCTACCATTGGATGGTTTTCTTTGGATGCTGTTTACCATCATTACAGTTAAAGTCAATTGATTGGCAAGAATCTTGGTTTTCAGTGAGGATTTTTCTGATTGAACATTATGTAAGCGTTCCTCATGAGACAGAGAAAGTGGCATGTTTCCCCAAGTGGAGTCCTGTTTTCCTTCCTCTCTAGACATGCTCATTGGTTTCACTTCTCTCAACACAGACTGTCAATAGTGAAAAATGCTCCAGATAGTCATCACCCCCCGAGGACCCATTTCACAGAACATGTCAAGCCTAAGATCCGAGTGAGGCTTTTAACATATTCATGGTGATGACTCTGTATATATTTCCTCTGTATTTACATGAGTGCTCTATCATGGCCAGCATCTGCTCCCCTTAATCATCTGTTTGTTTTGTTTTAAAGAAAGGAATTCAGGCTTTGACTGCCTGGATCAGCGTAAAGCCCGTCGATTAGAGGAACAAGAAAGTTTATCTGCCCATCTGAAGAAATTATCCATTGCAGGTCTTTCTTTTAATGACTATCAGACTGGCTCTCGTGGCATCTGTCTTCAATTAAGGTGCAAGTTTAGCAAATTCCCATGCGGGAGGTTCATGCTGCGGGTAATGCAGTCATCAGCTGTGGGAACGAAATGCTCTCCATTTGTGTGAAATTGCAGCTAGTTCAAGCACAGGTGGTCAGCATGCCATGAATGTCCGTTTCTATGTAGTGTTTTCTTTAGGACTTGAAATGTGTCCGTGCCCACTCCCTAGGAAAACAAGGATCTGGAATTGCCACTTGTCAGCAAATAAACGAGTTATGATTCTTGAGTTCTGCCCAGATGTTTTAAGATTGTGGGTTAGACTGAGTTACCGCGTCCTGTTTTTACCGTCTCTACCCAAAACATCTTTCTACACCTGCCGGCAGCCTCTGATAAGACATTGGAAAAACATGTCGAAGACCCAGACGTCTGCAGTGCATCTGTAGCTTTAAAGCCGTTATTCCTCGTCCAGCCTCTCGTTGACCAAACACAGATCAGCATAGTTTAGGTCCGTTCATTAGACAGGGTCAGCTCACAGGTCACAGTAGGTGGTATTGTCAGAGGGTTTTATTGCTTCACTGTTCATTGAGACAAGTTCAAAGCCTACCCTTCAACGTTAGTCCTTCGCTGCAGGTCAACCAAACTAACCCACCACTTCAACCTGATTGGTCAGAGAGCGAGGAGGCTGCAGCCCTGAACAATGTCGTTGTAGCGGAGCTGCGTAGACGAGACGCAGCAGAACTCCGTCTTTACAGCGTTTGTTACACTTTTACTCTGCAACAATTTTCTTCGAGGCACAAAGGATTAAAAAGGTGGATTTTGGCTGGTTGATTTCTAATCACAACATTTGTTAAAGTTTACAGACACACACACACACACACACACACACACACACACACACACACACACACACACACACACACACACACACACACACACACACACACACTCTGGTCGTTGCCCAGAAATCTACTTAATATCATCTTTCATTGTCACAAAAATTACACGTCAACAATGTCACACGAGAACAAAGTATTTTGTCCTTTGCAAATTTGTGATATATTTTTTTAATTGAACATAATTAAATCTCTATTCTGAATATGTTCCATTAGGTATAACAAACTTTGTTACTTACTTTACTGCAAAGCTCTTTTTTTTTTTCTGAATAACTTGTTTACAACTTTGCTTTGCGGCTACAGTCGTTTTAGATTTGTTGCTCTATTTACCACGTCCCATTGGAAATCAATGAAATATTGTAAAACTGTAAAACCTACAGTGAATCAGTGATCTCGATGTGCAGCTCAGGCTCTTTGACTTTTCTCTTTGCATTCCTGCACATCTTAATTGGCGAACCTCCTGGCAGCGAGCTCGGTTTGGCCTCGGCTGGCTCGGCTGTCAGCTCGGCACAGTGGCCAGCAGATGCACTAAGGAACAATGCCCGTCCTAATCCCTGAAGAATTCCTGCTCCCCTGATCTAGCTGGCCCAAGAATGTGATGTTTAAAAGGCCGCAGGCTCACCAGGAATCACAGGGAGACGAGTTCTCATGCGCTGTGTTAATTTGCTGTAAGGAGACGAGAGAGGCAGTGATGTGAGAAACTGACAGCGCAGTGGCTCATCATTACGAACACCACCGCCTGGCATGAGGGATTAGGAAAATACATGTCACCAGGAGTGAAGCTGTAATCTCACCGGATGGTTTTACTGGGAATGAGAAGCTTGTTGTGGTGTGGTATGGATGATAAACAAATTCCTAAACAAAGTAGGTTTAGATAAAATGCGTTTATTTGTGATGGCTTCACCTTTTTTATTCTTAAATAAGTTTTCATGTAGCATGCTTTCACATTTATAACAGTTTAACAAAGCACTTTAAAAAGCCCTTTTATGATGATACTAATAATTGGCGTTACTCAAATGGTCGTCACAGCGACAGTCAAATCGTTTAACGTTTACTTAGTAGCTGCCAAGTCTCTCGAGTGTCTATTCATGTGAAGTTGGACACGCGCCTGTCCTTCCTGTAATGATTAGCATCAGTTCATATCACGGTTGCCTTTACATACCTCAACCCCGTCTTCGCTCTGCGTTACCGAGTGGCCGGCGTGAGCCAGCTGCCAGCAGAGGAATTGGAAGAATTTCCCTTTTCTATAAGATGTGAATAGACTCTGTCTGCTCCGGAGAGAAACCGAGCCTGAGGAACTCATCCCACTGAAAGTGATAAACATTGCCCCGCTAGATTTACTGTAAGTCCTGACCCCTCGTGTTTTTTTGTTTGTTTTTGTCAACTCCAGAGGCTGGCGTGCCATGCCAGAGGGGTCCCACTCTGCTCTCCACCAGGGCCCGATGGGGGAAGGTAAGATCAGTCCAGTATATTTGAAATGACCTAGAATGATCAAAAACTTCCTTCAGCATTAATAAAGCTATATCTTATCTTATGAAGACTCTCTTTAATTGCTGTCTGTGAGCTGAGCAGTATTTTGATAAATCTGCTCATTGCTACTACTGGAATATCTGGTTACTCATGTGGGACTATGTGCTAACATAACAGAGAAGTACAGCAGAGGTGAATGGAAAAATGCTGGAAATGGAAGAATAGAGGAAATGTAGAGGCCGAGCTGAGAGAGCAATGAGCTCCCCTCCTACAGTCCCGCCCGGCCAGCAGAGAGGCTCTTTGTGTGGCTGTGGACTTCAGCCAACCCCCTTCATGCAGCTGAAACCCCGGAGCAACTCGCACATCAAACCAGAATGTGTCGGAATCACAGACAGCCAAGATGGCTCGTCTAGGCAGCGGTGCTGACCTTGTATGCTGGGGGCCACTCAAATTACATATTATTTTAGTGTTCATTATCTTCTGCCGCAGAACCAGGCACTGACACAGGGCCTCTTTGTATCTGTTTGCCTGCTCCGTCCCTCAACCCTCCGCCGCCTCTTCTCCTCCCTACTGAGCACATTTGGCTCTGGGCTTCCACTTTGGCTGAAGAATACCGATGTGTCAATGGTTGCCTTTTTTCCCCCGCGACCGGCCCTTTGGTTCGGTGTTGGCGAGAACAGGCTTTTGGCTCGGGAGACGTGTGCCGTCCTCATGAAAATTTGCGTCTCTATTTCCTCAAAAGGCCACTCTGCACCTACTGCACGTTCCCACTGCCCATTTTTCAGCTGTGATGTCGAGTACAAAATCATTTTGGCAATGACAGAACGCCCGCTTGCAGTTGAAACATTTTCACACTGATTCATTTATGAAGCAGCTGGAGTTAAAGTGTGACTGACCGGACTCCCCCTGCTGTGGATGGATGGATGATAATTAAGAGACAGGGCTGCTGGTAATGTGTGAGCTGATGATTGGATGTGGTTAACAGGCAGGAGGAATGCCCGTGGTGAAAGGAAGCCCCCCTGTCTTGTCAGGGTAAACAATAAAACGGTTGTGGCTACCAGCCAGATCCTTTTCCTCTAAAGGGTCAAAGCTGTGTTGATGGGCCAAGTTCTGCCTACATTTACTTTTCAGCTGTTGAAATAATTTTTCTTTGTTCTGCACTTTAACTCTTTTCCCAGAACAAACTGGATGACAGGAAACCATGTCGGACCCTTCATAAGCTCCATCAAAGTTAAACTTTCATGGCCGTGGCGCAGCCTCGTTATAATGCCTGCAGGCCACATGTGAAATATATTCTACACAAATGTATGTCTAGGCTGTCAATCTGATGACGGTGACTCAGCCAGGCATTGACTGACCTGAGGCTGCATGAGGCTGCATGAAACAGCTCTCTCAAAGATAAGGGCTCCCTCTGACACACTTAACCCCCAAGCAGGAATGTGGCTGTGTGTGCAGAATGTACAGCTTTAAAGGGGTTCTGGGGGGACGGACGGATCATCTCCATTCACTGCAGCTTTTCCAGACCAGTGGGCATAGGGTTGTGGACATAGATGGATGATGGCAGGGATGGGTGCATCTCTGAGTGGGTTTGTTAATGGAGCTCCTGGACCGGAAGTCTTTCTCTGCCTAATTGCCTGTAGCGTTAATCAGTGGCAGCCTCAGGTGAGCCTGCAGCAGCTCCTGTTCTGCAAAGATTTAAAGTCCTGATGCGCCCCATGTCCTGCACACCTGCAAAACTGTACTAGTGTTGCATAGGTTTATGTAAATTCATCACATAGATGCTGTTATAACTGAATTTATAGAGCCCTGCATTCACCGTATTTCAATTCATTGTTTGACTCGAACTCCCCTCCTCCGTTCAAAAGAATTTATTTCAATGTAAATCATTTTACAGCTTCTCACAATAGCATTCCTTGTATTGAGCTCTTCCGGTGGATTACCCACATTAGTTACAGGCTCTCCGCTTTGCTTGATCCAGTTAGACGGCCTCTTCGAAACTCATTTGAATCTATAAAACTCTTTATTAACTTCCTCTACAACGCCTAACATCCAGTGGATGTTTTGAAAGCCAGTATGCTGTGAATTGCATATAACTGATATTCTAATTACACTGCAGACATGCTGCTGAGCCATAATAATGCTCTGGTAATTTTAATGATATGTTATTGGAAAAGATTGTTTATGTAATTAATGCTCTCTTTTGTGATTTATAAGAACGTAAGAAAAGAGTGTGTTTGTTCGCTGCTGTATTCAGCACTTTACACAAAGACAGATGGAATGAGATATCAGAGATTCTTCATCTGACAGCAAAGTACAGTAAGTTTTATTAAGAAAAACACCACCACACCCTCTGTAACGCTGCATGTGATAAACAGCTCGATGCGGAGTACATGAGATGTTCCTCCCTGAACTTCTACCCTTCACACAGCTGTCAGGCCATCAACTTGTGTAGATTCTGCACAGAGACGCTAACGGGACAGCAGTTTGCTTGTAGACTGTCAGATTGGTGGTAAAGTTTACGATGGATTCGCACCACGGGGCCCAAAAGTGTGTGTTGCCTGGAAGAAATGTGAGTTTTGAATAAATCCAGGGTTCGCTGGACAGGCGAGTGCCTGAAAAGCTCTTGGAGGGGGGGCTTGTTGATGAAGGAGTTTCCTAAGTGGGTCATCACATGCCTATGCACTGAGGTCAGCTGGCACGGTTGGAGCCTTTAAGAGCCTGGGTCAAACACAGGGGAGTTTTAGAGGATTAAATTTGAGCTTTTTGAGGAGTTTTGTCCTTTTGGTACTTTGATAAATCTCCCCCTCTGAAACGTATCACTTTAATGCTGAGGAAGGGATTTTTGTCCTTCCTCTTCCCCGGTTTTCATATTATACAGCTAAAAAAAGGATAATCATTTCATTTCATAACTTTTCTATAAGACTATTAGATAACAGTAATATTGTGCAACGATAGCCTTCTTTTTTATACCATCATTTTCTCCAAGTGCACCTCCAACAGCTTTAAGGTTTACAGAAGTTTCTTGTTCTTTTTTTTTTTTAACTACACTCGATGCATGAGTGGAATTTGTCGACGACACACAGCTTAGTTTTACTTTTAAACACCAGAATTCCCCTTAAACTTTCCATTAACATATTTTGACCTTGACTATCGGTGAAGAATGCAGGTTCAGTTTGTGTGTTTTCAGCGCGGTTTATTTACCGACCTTCAGGCTAATTATTAACACGGCATTAAAAACTCCATGTGAGGCCAAATGCAGGTGTACATTAAACCATCTTGTACATGTATGAAGCAGAAAAACCTAAATTCTTCCGACCATCAAGGAACAAAAAAAAAATCAATCCAGGCCATCGGTTTCAGTGTCTAATCAGCAGTGTTGTGACTCATGCTGTTTGATAATGGTCTGTGAAGACTAATCCTCTGAGGCTCCCTTCATGGTCACGCCTCTCGCCCTCCCGAGGAGCAGCCATTCACCGTTGCCAGGTAGGGAGGAGTTTTTCCCAAGAGGATCAGTCCAAGACTACCTCCCCGTCTCCCAACAGCAACCAGGGGAGCAGCTGATTGCCAGAAGTTGTGAAGGGGTGTTGAAAAAGGAAGTTCAGAGTGGATCTTGAGGGGCGGAAGCGCTTTATTAAGATGTAGAGCAAAACGTGATTCCCTCTTTATCCCGTAAAGGAAAAAAAAAAAAGGTCACAACCTTTGCAGATTAGCGGTCGCCTCAAGAGTTGTTTTGAAGCTGGTGTTGTTATCTTTTCCTTACTTGAGAGCGAACACACTAATCAGGCCAATTAGGAACTCGGACTTTCATCTTGTTACATGCTTTCATAAAGTAGGTAATATTTTGTCTTTGTGGTGAGTGGCAATCACAAAACTGTTACTCTGAACGGGCACAATAAAGATAAACAGGTGAAAAGACAGCAAAAATGTGCTTGATACTATGATTTTTGTCAAGAAAAACAGTTGTATGTTGCAAGAAAAGTTGGCAACTCTACTGAGGAGATTTCAGTTAGTGTAGATGCACCACAAGTTAGCAGCATTTGTAAAAATAAAAAAAGTATGAAGCTACCTGTGCCAGGCACTTAAAAAACAAGGAATTATCGTAACAGATGAATCAACGTGATGAAACGATGCACTTTCATTATCAACATTTCAGTTTTATCGTCCCTGATCATGTACTTGTATTCTCAAGAAGTATTACTCCATGCTTCAGATGTGATTCAGATCCATCATCGTACATGAGTCAGTATGAATCAAGCAGGAGCGGCTGTGTGAGGGTTAATAAGTGAGCAGGCAGCAGCTTGTCTGTTCTGGGAGATGTTCTGTCTCTGACATGCTCCTATCGTTCATTTTCAACCCTCAGAAAAATGCCAAGCAATCAAAGCAAACGAGAGACTGGCCACAGGTTGCAAATAGTAAAAGATTCCAGGGTGCTTCAGAGTTTTTCTGTTATAAGTTATATATTTTTCCAGTAGGACGAGAAAGGTGCTTTTTAATGTTTGGTGCTCTTTTAGCATTCAGATAACCATTTGCATGCTGAACGTAAATATAGCCAGTGCTCTTCCTGTTTCTTTGCTCCTGATTTGCGTAGAAAACAAAAGGCCACAAGCCAGACAAGGTAGCACATGAGGAACTTCAGCATCAGCTCTGACTCAGACATAAATTTAGAATGAAGTTAGACTTTGGGTCCTTGTAGGTTCATCAGAAATAGTCATACAGGTGTGTCTGTTTGTGGAAACAGCTCATTTTTAACTGAAAGGAGAACACTCATCATTCATCATAATAAAAGCCTCGTCACAGGAGTTGGAGGGATTGGAGAGGAGCTGGGAAAAAGAGATCTTCTCTTTATCTTGGTTTATCGGACACATCACATCCCGTCCTTCGTTAAGATGCGCAAAGATTGACGCATTTAAACAGGTATGGAGTAAAAAAAAAAAAAGAAAATCTGTGTATTTGTAGGGAATTTTGCTTCATAAAGATTATTCAAACATATAATTAATATAAGCTGACTAAGATGGTTATTATCTGTTGTTGATGCTTGTAATATTTTCCATGGTGCAGTTTGGAAGCTACACTATAATCTTTGCTAACATTATTATTACAGTTGTTTGTGTCTCGATGGTTTCCAAATACTCGTAAGTTGAGCATTGTGTTACGCAATCTACCGTTTACAAAGACCTTAAAGCTTTCGTTGGCACAGAGACAGGTTTTCTCCCGGAGGTTTTTCCTGGGTAGGATTTACAAAGAGGCGAGTTTCCGTGAAAGGATGAGGAAAATTAGACTCGCATCATCACAGGGTTATGCAACTTCTAACTAACGTCACACCTGCATGATGCATCTTATTTTGTTCTCGGTGGAGGAATTGATATGAGAAGAAATTACTGACATGTGATGTGAATGTTTCTTAGGTGTGTCTGTCATTGACCAAGAATGTAAAAACAGTTTTTACGCAAGCGAGAGAATTTCAGACGGATAGAGATCGTACACGAAAGAGGAGCCTTTTAGAAAAGTTAATAACCAGGTGCTGAGGTATTCATTTCAGTGTTTCTATTCAACTCTTCCACGACTCTGTTCGGCGCTGCATGTCAATCATACAACCATGACGTCAGAGCCGGGCGCGTTTATGAACCGTCTGCATTGTTAACTGCCTGATGAAGTGGAAACAAGTGGTGACTTTACATTAGTGGCTCGAGACTGATTCATCATCTGCAGGTGAACATCTGTCTGCTTTCAGTGATTAGACAGACTGAGGCATCAAACCCTAAATCATATTCCTCACAATCACTTGATTGTCATCACGTTAAGGTCCCGTGATATTCAGTGTTTTCTCCCATTCAAAATACCTTTACTTTATTGGCTAAAGCTTGTACCTTTACTTTATTGGTTAAAGCTTGTATTCACGTACAGCGGAACTGCAACTGAAGAGTCCAGTCGAGGGGATTTGGACTGAGGGAGGCACAAAAGAGAAGCGAGGTCATGCTTGTAGCATCAACACACCTTTGTCTGTAAATGTTAACCTCGGCTTCACAGTCAGGAAACTGGAATTTAAAGAGTTACAATGAGGGTTTGGCTGGTTGGAATTCCAACTATTTTTGCTTTTAACAACAACATTAGAAATCTGTCTGACCTGACGAAGCTCATTAAGGACCTCACGGTCTCTCCGCTCAGACCGAATGGATTTTGCAAAAGTGTTGTGAGATTTTTAAGGTTAGGAGGCTGTCGGTGAAAACATCTGGCCAGCCTTGACTTGGTTAATGGTTATGTCTGCGTTAACAGTTGATTCAGGGCTGAAACAAAGGAGGGTGTTGTGTTTAGCTGAGCTATAATACTTTGTGAAATTGTGGTGTGTGAATATGAAAATCCCATTCTTGGCTTGCCTGATACAGATTTTTTTTTTCTTTTCTGGCCCATATATTTAACATTGTGTAACACCATTCTGTGTAAAGTATGATTTAACATGTCGACCCACTGAGATGTTTTAAAGGAAGAAGCAGGAGAATTTATTTCTAAATAAATGCAAGTATTCCTACAAATTATATTTGATCAGGGTTGTGATACGTTTTAAAGTCTGTGGGTATAAAGTAAAAACCTTCACTCACATGTGTCAAGTATGTCATCATAGCAGATGTTGTGAATGTGTGCAATACTCCTATTGGACCTTAACCTGCACATTATACTTCTCTATTATAATTCCCTCGATGATATACAAGCTATTATTTAGCTGCTGTGATCTATGCGCCATTCAGTGCTGCCTCAAGTGTTTGAATATTAGCCGTCACCTGCAAAATCACTTAAAAAAAAGGTGTGTTTTGTGTGCGGATGTAATCTTTGACTTCTTTAGCCAATTAGTAGGTTAGCTGTGTTGAAAACAGATGGTTTAAACCAGGACGCGCTGCCCACTAACCCGTCATGGTAGTTTCTTTTTATAGACCGTTCGCTGCACCTATTGCCAAAAAAAATGCTTTTCACAAGGGCTTTAAAATATCAATTCCAAGAACCATTTTTAATACCAATAAAGTTAATTGTGACAAATTTCCTTAAGGCAGTCAGAACATGTGTTTATTTTGGATATTGCTGAAGGGCAAATTGCTTGCGTCTGACAATTGATTTTTGTTCAGTACATGTATGTATATTTCCACTATTAACCATCAAACCAACAGCTGTCAACATTAAAGAGGCACCAGAAACAATGCGACTAATAAAGGCAAACAAACCAGGACACAGCCGGAACACAGAAATGCACAATATAAGTGTATTTTGATCATAATGAATGTGAGATAACCGCAAGAAAGAACACACAAATTCTCTCTGTAGAAAACAACGTGAAGTAGTCTGTATGTTTTTGAAGGGCGAGGGTTCACACTAGACACTTCACAGCTTTCCACATCTGACAGCAGAGTGGCACAGTAATGAGCTTTGCCACTGCGGCTCCAGATCCCCCAGAGATCAGTAATATATATATTTGCATATGCTGAAGAGACGCTGCGGCACCAAGCAAGACCAGACACTCTGCTTTTATACTGTCTGTATGGGCATGGTTGCTTTTTATTTAGCACTGTGTATTAGATCATTTGCATTCCTCTGCACAGTTTGTTGCAACATCGGCTGCGCTCGGTCCGCCGGTGCCGTTTTCTCCCCAGAACACGTGAAGCGTGGTATCAGCAACAGATAGTTCCTGCATGTTCAGTCCGTATCTGAAGTGGTCAATTCAATTTGATCTGGTCCTGAAGTCAAGTGTGTGTTCCCGTCTTCAGATAAGCCCGAGAGGAATCCCTCAACCCCGGTGTTTACGTTTTAGTTCAGTCATGCACATCTTGTTTTGTCACTTGCTTGTGTACAAGGAGATGTCGGTAAAGATTCAGTGTGATGCTATATCAACGAGGAGGATGTGGAAGTCTGGTTTTGATTTTGGGCTGTTCCGTGTTCACACTGTGCTGCTCCTCTTCCTCCTTTTAAACTGGCTGCAGTCTGCAGTGTTATTATAGAGGGATGTTGGGTGGGAGGAAGAGATGGAAAGAGGAAGGGAGTTTCACATGCCAGATGCAGCAAAGCTCAAAACCAAAAGAGACAGAAGCAGCAGAGGAAGCCTCGTTGTAATTCATCGTGGTGTAGTGAGTGTAATAGCTCACCGCTACACCCCCTTTACACCATCAACCCTGTGATTTGTCACGGAGCGTAAACAGAGCTTTCTCTAGCGGTCAGCTGCTGCTTGCCAGCTCATCTGTTTCTCCCAGTGAGGTTTTGCATGGGAACTGTGCTGTCGGGAAGGTTTGGTGTGGACTGTGGAGCAAGTAGAGTAGCGCGAACACCGTGAGCTCAGTACTGACTCATGGAAAGTTTCAGGATGCCAAGAGGTGTGTGTGTGTGTGTGTGTGTGTGTGTGTGTGTGTGTGTGTGTGTGTGTGTTTGAACAAACTGAAAGGCAGTTAGACTTTTCATGTGAAGCCCATCATCCAGCTGCACATCCCACTTTTTTTTTTTTTTTAAAGCCTTTATAAATCACTAGCTTTGGCCATTTCCCATGCTCTTATATGAAATGTTTGGCTTGTTCAAGGAGAACCATGGAGGGTTTTATGTTCTGTGTATCGCAGATAGGACAAGTTACCAAATGTATTAAAGGTGAATCAGCGTGGTTGCAGACTGATGAAATACATTCGATTCGACAACATCCGTTTTGTGTTCCAGCTGTGGGCTGCTGACTGATGATGTACATCTGATGATAAAGATGTTTAGGTTGAAAGCTTGTCGACACTTGTGCGTATTTCAGTCTCTTGACATCAGCTACATCTGTGTGCCATCAACATCAAATCATGCTCTCCATCCCCACTTGGCAATATCAGTTACCAGAGACATTTTACTTCATGATTTTCTTAATGATGGGGTTTTTCTTTTGTCAAAAAAGTCAAATTACTTGACAAAGCTCTATTTCTTTACCCGTGCCAAATGGTTTTGATCTCTTTGCCCTCTAAATATGTAAGGAAATGGAGCTTTCTGCCGCGTGGCCGTTCAGTGCTCCCGTCTCACACCGCCATGACTTCATATATTTAGGAAACATTCGTGAGGAAAATTCCCCATCTGGCCAGGAAGGATGTGAAACTGAATATGGATTCCATTTCTCTTAAATTCAGACATAGCTCCATAAAGACACATAAACAAAGCCCCTGCTCCCTTTGCCCATTTTTTTTCCTTCTCATCTGTTTTCCCCCTCTCTCTCTCTTTTTCCAAGCTTCAGCCTTCAGTAGTCAAGAGAGTGAGAGCGTTGTTCATATAATATGCTGTGTTGTAATTAGGCCATGTCAGTAATGATTTGAGGGAGGCCTTTTACTATAAGCTGCTTCCCTGCTTATTAGTCCGGGGGCAGAAACACAGAGCTCTGAGCTGTCTTTAAATGATTCTTAGATGGTCGTCTGTTCAGTGTAACTACAACATTTCTAGAATCCTATTTAGCTTAAGTTGCTGTGATGTTTTTGAAACCATGTTGTTATTTATTTACTTGGCAAGAGAACATACTGTTTAAGGCAATGTACTGACAGCTTTTTGCATCTAAATACTTCATGCTAACTCCAGAAACTTGCCTTCAAAAGTCTACTGATGATGATAAAAATGTAATAGAACTGCATAACAGTTTTTCTTTCATCGCTGCTTGGAGTTGTTTTGCCCTAAAGAGCTGCATATCTGAGAAAATAACAAATTATAACAATAAATATGCAATGTGAAGCTGTGATATTTACTTTCAGCAGATTCCTTTTAACTAATCAAAGTACCTTAAACACTGCACAGAAGCCATCAGTAAAAGTTTGGTTACAGGGCAGCTGCCAGGTATAAAATGATCGACATGGATATGATTTGGTTTTGCCTAAAATCAGCATTAAATTAACATCATACACCATCAGTCATTGAACTTTATTCAAAAGGCAACTCGACTTCAAGAAGCCTCCAAAAAGTGTCTTCAGTTCCCAGAACTCCTTCAGAGCTGAAGAAGTCTTTCGGTTGAGAGGAAAAATCTTGAAGAAACTAGAAGAAGTCTTGTTGCTTTTTGATAAACGTTATGTTACGTGAGTCACTAAGAACCTTCACGGACATCACACTCCATCACGTTCATTTCCAATCAAATGTTTTGAAGATATACTCAACCAAAAATCTACAGTAAACTGTTCACACTCATTTTCAGATACTGACACCTGTTTTCTGTCTGTGTTCCTCTCACCTGTCCCAGAATGTCCTCAGCTGTCCTCGCCCCTCTCCACCACTGAACATGGCCGGGACAACGTTGATTCGGGCCCAGACTGTTACAGCCAGGTGTGTGTGGAGCCACTGGATGGAGAGAGTGACCGTCCGGTGAGCCTGGTGTCCACCCTGTCCTCCGGTTCATCCCGCGATAGCCGAAGCCTTTTTGGCAGCACGGCGGCCCTTCGTTCCTCCGCCACACCGCCCATACCGAGCGAGGAGGACATAGACTTGGAACTGAGCCCCGCAGAGGGCAGCCGGGAGCGGGCCGGGAACCGGAGTCCCACCGTCGGAGGTTCACGGGGCCGCTGGCAGGAACCTCTGCAGCCGACGGTGATCAGCCACCAGTGGAACAACAACAACGCCGCAGCCGACAGGAGAGCAACGGGGGAAATACCTCATATCCCTGCATCGCCTGTCGTCACGGTCACCATGGCGCCCAATCCTAAACTGACCTATGTGGATCGTGTTGTCATGGAGATCATAGAGACGGAACGCATGTACGTGAAGGACCTGCGCAGCATCGTGGAGGTGAGTCGATGTCCGGGTTATGAAGCTGAATTTTCCATTACAGTTAGTGTTTTGTTTTACTTTCAGCCAAGTATTCACTTTGTGCCAACCATTTTACATTATAGCGAGTAAATCATCAGTGCTCTGTGTATTTAAAACACATATTTGATTTGGATTAACGTACGGCTATGACTTCACGTCTGCAGCTCTCGTTAGAGGTGATTTACTGAACCTGGACAGCCAGGAGCCAAAATAGGGAAATTTTACCTCGATAGCTGTCGAGAGCAAATAATGTCTACTGTGTTTCAAGCAGCTGGTTTTTGGCTAAAAATGAGTCCGGTACTTGTAAAACATCCAGTGGATTTATATTTTTCTCTACCAGGATCCATTCAGGTTTTCCTGCTTTCTAAACAAATCAGCAGGCCAACAGCAAAGAAAGCCGGACATCTGGCAATTGCGTGCTTTGTTTCGAGATTTCTAGTCCGTAGAGATGAAACTTGTCGAGCAGTTTATGATCTGGTTGGAGTGTTTTGTGTAAACTATACTGCATATTTACAGTGCAGTGAAAGTTTACAGTCCGTAGCCTGCAACTGGACGGTGCTCATGCCTGCTGTCAAAAAGCTGCACGGTGCAGGTTTTGTACGGGATGTTACGACCGAAGAGACCACTTATTTCTTATCACTTTTTAAAAATTTTTTTTAACCTTTTGTAGTCTAGAAACAACTTCCAGACAAAGAAACCTTCAAGCTTTCCTTACAAAGAACAGAAGCAGTCACTGCACTGATGGTAATGGCTTTAACACGTGAGGCATTTCTGAGACGGACTGGCAGCGATCCAGCGAGCACCTCTCCTCACCTTGTCTCAGACTGTGCTGGCGTCTAGCATATGCCGTGGGGGGGAGCGCTGCCCCCGTTGCAGCTTAAATAACGACTTGCTCCTGACAAACACTTCCAAGACTTCGAACTATGTCAGTTGACAGGAGCAGCAGCAGCCCAGGCTGGTCTGGACCCGGTCACACAGACCCCTGCTGCAAGCTCCAGCCGAGCCCGAGCTCTCCGGCCGTCCCAGCCAACACAAACACCTCCATCGTTACACCAACTGTAGAAATAACACGGATGAAAGGTTTTCCATAGGCTGTAGTGTGGGAACACGGCCGAGTACAGATGTATTCTCAATCCTTTTATGATTACAGCATGGCTTCATTCATTTTGACTCCTTGCAGCTTACTTTAATTTCACACCAAGCCGGGGATCTGACGGCGGTGTGTGAAACTCTTCCTTCATTTTGACATTGTTTCTTTAGCAAAGCAATCCAAAGCTTCCAATTGACACTTGCACTGAACTTTTGAGCAGCTGTGAGACATGTCCATCCTTATTTTTTTTTTAGATCTAGTTTATCACTCACTCTCTGTTAAAGCTCCTGCTCTCTGTGGGGGTGTCTGTCCACGGGATCAAGCCTTGAGAACAGCCGTTTGACCCCAGCTGGTTTCACATGCCGATATACATGCCCAACACCTGGCCCGGACACGCCCACAACAACCGCGCTCAACGCTGTTCAAACAAGGATGTAGTTGGTTTGTTTAACTCTTGATAAAAAACGTTTTATTGAATCCATAACATTATAATGAGGTCAAAAACCGTCTGCCTGTTCTATGATTAAAAAAAACCAAACAAACAGGTTGTAACACTATAAACTACATGACACCAAACACTGGATTAAAACTCTCGGCATGACAAAGATCACGCGTGTTCAGTGTAACACGAGTGGTGAGTTGTTCTAAAGGAGACTGAGAGACGCCCTTCTGCTCCGGCTGCACCGCAGTTCATTCAGCAGTGTGATGGGATGACTGCACTCCTAATCTGTGTGTGTGTGTGTGTGTGTGTGTGTGTGTGTGTGTGTGTGTGTGTGTGTGTGTGTGTGTGTGTGTGTGCCTCATCATCTGGGGATCTGCGTGCGTGTGCAGGCTGTTTACTCGTTTGCTATTTATTTACTTGCTGCTGGCATGCCTGTTTTTGTCTCGTTAAATGACTCCTCTGAGTTGTTTGTGTGCCACATAAGTGTGTAATTGACCAGAAGAGAGGGTTGTCATCCAGATGTTGATGTTTGTCTTTGTTGCTTCAAGATATTTTTATCTACTTCTGAATACTCCTGAATGTCCGAGGGGAGTCGGGCTTTGGGAGGAGAGCAGACTGTGCTGATGTTTCCAGTCTGGGTACTCTCACACTGTTTTCTACTCTGTGGAACAACTCCTTAAAAGGATCCTTTAGGCATCTCAGAACCAATTATGAATTGATGATCCTGCTTTTTTTTTTTTTTTTTTTTTTTACCACAGAAAAGTCCTGAAATCATGATGCAACACCTGTCTTGTCACGTACATTAGATGACATGTTATTACAGGACTGTAACAATCAGCTGGACAAATCAAATGTCATGTGAAAACACATGACTCAGGGCAGATGATCAAAGAATGATTCATGCAAAAAAACTGATACTCCATACATGCTCCCTCTGCTGGTAGGAATTTGGAAACGTGTGAGATGCTTGACCATTAACATGTTACCTAACATGTTATTTCAGTATGAGATTTTAAGTATAACTCCATTTCTTTGCTGTTTTTTTTTCCCAGGACTATTTGGCACACATTATTGATCTGGGCAACCTTCCAATAAGGCCGGAGCAAGTCTGCGCTCTTTTTGGAAACATAGAGGACATCTACGAGTTCAACAGGTAAATCAAACACGTGCCTCAATTATTAACCTAATGTATACTCTGAATGTCTTTTATGTTTTTAAGATTTTTTTTTTTTTTCAAAAACGACAACAAAAACGTGTTCGTTATCATTGAAGCGACTTCGATTCGTAGCAGAGCAGAAGAGGCTGTGATCAGTTGGTGGAAGAACTTCTCTGTGCAATCTCTTGAAGCTGCTGGATAATGGAGCATATCAGGAAACTTAAGGATGGAGGATGCTTAACTGCTCTTACGTCACTTGCTGCTAATTCCTTGTTGAGTGTCTCAAAGCGGATGCAGTGAGAAACAAAGGAATACTTCACATCGTAGTGAAGACAGTTTTGTAAATACTATATCTCAAAGTCGTGGAAACTGCGGCGCAGCTGGCTTTACATTTCATCATTTTATGTCAGCAGGAGCTCGTTGCCGACCGCCCTGCTTGCCAAAACACACATTAACATTCCTGTCCTGTCATTGTGAGGAGCCTCCCTGGTAATGCCGAGGCTATCATACAGCAACGAAGCACTGCTGGCAAAGATAACGTTTGTTATTACTTTTTAATGACGTCCTAACCAGCTGTACTGCAATGAGAGAGAAATGGGGAGTTTGGATTCAAAGGGCTGTTTTTTCAGAGACGAGGCTCTTCCTCTTGTTACAGGATTTCATTTCACAATGCAAATAATGATATTGGTTTTATTACACTATTGTCTATGTGGAGAAATCCTCGTATCAGCTGGTGAGCAGGTGCCACATGTTGTGCTAACTTGAAAGAAGCTGCTCAGAGGAAACCAGATTATTGTTGCAAAAGAAATGTACAGAAATGTACTTCTTTTTTCAAAGTATGTGTCTGTGTGGAACTTATTTACTTTGCTGTAATACAAGCTTACTGCTTTCATCCACGAGTTTGTGTTTCTTGGTACCACTTAACCCTCTCGGCTGTAAATATTGCTGAACGAGCATTCTTGCAATCTGAACAAATCTGGACAGTGTTCATAATAATACACTTTTCTCATGTGCTGACACATTTGCTTGTGGCTGGTTTCAGTCAATCCACCTCGTCTTTGATCTAATGTTTGAAATGCTTTGTGATTTGTTTTGAGTTCGACTCACATTTTCACGTGTTGCGTTCACGGAACATCTTTTGTGTTGAATGGATGCCACGGTTGGTGATTAGGTTTATTTATTTTCCACAGTTGTGTTCTTCCACATTCATTTGGTTTCGTTCGACTCTCCGGTTTTGCTTTCTCAAGCTCAGAATAATAGTTGATTCTGTTCGGACTCAGTCATGTTCTCGGTTCAACGCGTCCAAAGCCTCCTGTTTAACGGTGTATGGCGCCCTCTACTGGCGTTTCTTTATAACAAAGATCAAACATCACTCGAGTCAAATAACAAAAGTCAGTACCATAGAAAAAGTATATTAGTATTTATGTATTGATGGTTCCCACTAACCATTCATTCCTTATTTTCTTCCTTCCTTTGAGGTCCATCAGTGTTTAATAATTCCTACCTGAACACTCAGCTTTCATGTTATTGTTACGTTCTGCGTTGCAGTGAACTGCTGCAGTCCTTGGACATGTGTAAGAACGACCCCGTGGCCATCGCTCAATGCTTTGTAAATAAGGTGAGAAAAACCACCTTCCAAATACAGCAATATCACTTCCTTAAAGAAACACACAGTGAGTGATGCGTTTGTTTGATTTGTGTTTCTCCAGAGTGAATACTTTGAAATCTACACTCAGTATTGCACCAACTATCCAAAGTAAGTAGCTGGAAGATGTTCTTTTTAAAGTAGCTTTGCTGTTGATGTGACACGTAGAACCGGTTGACAGATGTGCGTCTCCGCTCTCCTCCAGCTCAGTGGCAGCGCTGACCGACTGCATGAGGAGTAAAAGTTTAGCCAAGTTCTTCAGGGACCGTCAGGCTGCTTTGAAGCGCTCCCTCCCTTTGGGCTCCTACCTGCTCAAGCCAGTTCAGAGGATCCTGAAATATCACCTTCTGCTTCAGGTACAAAGTGTCCCCAGAGATCACGTCGCTCCTTCACATCTTTTCTTCAGAAAGCTGCCTCGGTAGATTTATGATATATTATTTATAACTATTCAGATGTAGTTCTTACTCCCTTCTGGATCATGATGAAACGGTGTCATTTTACATTGCTTGTTACAAACATTGAGTGGTTAAATAATTCAACTAATCAAAGAGTGATTTTTGTTTCTCCAGGTTAGTTATTAAGTGTTGAGAATCTAAACGGTCACTGTCCTTAATCTCCTTTAAAGGAAATTGCAAAGCACTTTGACCCGGACGAGGAGGGCTACGAGGTCGTTCAGGAGGCCATAGACACCATGACAGGAGTTGCCTGGTACATCAACGACATGAAGAGGAAACACGAACACGCTGTCAGAGTGCAGGTCAGATGCCACACACGCATAACAGGATACTTTTGAGCAGGTGAATTTATGTCAGTAGCGCTCGCATATAGTACAGTACAAACTCTGAGGTACACGAGCAGCTCTGTTACACACCCCCCCCCCACACACCTCAGTTGCGCAATGCTACCTGAACCTTTTCTGTTCTTCTGTGGGCCTGGAGGGCTCGACGTAATTTCCTCCATTGATTTATTCCACATATTTGCAAGGCAGCCTTTTCTGACTTCCAGCTCTTGCGTAAATATGTATTTTAAAGCTCCACATTTCTAAGTACCTCTAAGCCGATATTGCCCAAGGCAAATCTATGAATGTTCACAATTTGGGTCTGACTTAAATGCTTTTAATGACTTAAATGGGAGGATTGCAGCCTTTTAATGATTTCATCACAGTGCACGTCACCTTGTACGGATGTTGTATAAGGATTAGAAATAAAAGCCGACACCGGGCTAGCATATGCTTGAATGAGATGGCTCATTGTGTGTGTTGTGTGTGTTTTGATGTTCATCTGTAGGAGATACAGTCTCTTCTGATCAACTGGAAGGGTCCTGACCTGACCACCTATGGGGAGCTGGTGCTGGAGGGCACCTTTCATGTGCTGAGGGCGAAGAACACCCGTACGCTCTTCCTCTTCGAAAAGATGCTCCTCATTACCAAGAAAAGAGGAGAACACTATGTCTATAAGATCTATATCTTGGTAGGATTTTCCACATTATTTCAACGTACGTGTGGTTTAACGGTTAATAAGTGTAGAACAGAAAACCAGAATCGATCACATTATCAGTCAAATTGAATGACATTTTTATCGTAAGGACATTTTTGTAATAAGGTAGCATATAAAGTGAGTAGCAGCCTTTCTCTTCATCACTGCATTCTCTATGGTTGCAGTGCTCCACCCTAATGCTACTCGACAGCGCCAAGGATCCCCTGCTCTTCAGTGTTATCCATTTCAAGCATCCCAAGCAGCTCCATACAGTGCAGGTAAATGCAGCGTAGGTGATAACCATTCACGTCCTGCAGCACAAGAATCAGAATCTATTGCTTTTCAGGTTAACTTTGTACTGTTATGTTGTATATACAGTGCAGTCCAGAGTCCAGTAGTCTGAGACTACTCTAAAAATCTGACGGATTTTAAGTTAAAGAAATAAATATTAAAGAAATATAAAAAAAAAAAAAAAAAAATAAAATACCAGAAGTAATAATAAGTAAAGTGAAGAAGAAATATTTAAGATTCTCCACTATTTCCATGTCAGCAGTCAAATGGAGGCAATATTGTCCCGTTAATCATGGTAGCTCCTTCGTACAAAAGGTTGGATTTCCTTGAGTTGTATATCAAAAGATCAATACATCAAGCTTTGTTCACCAAAAGATAGAATAACAGCTAAAGAATTCGCCAAATAAAGAACACAAGACTCCTATCAGTAAAGACCTTCTTGGACTAGTCTCAAAGGACAAGTACCGTCTCTGAGACACTTCTCAGGAGGGGACCAGGGGCAAACATTCGGGGTGGGTGAACACATAACAGCATTTCAGTGGACGCCGTTTAGTTATATTTAAGTTGGTATCAGAACGGAGAGTCACTGTAACTATACAAACATATACTCTCCATGTATATATATATGTGTGTGTGTGTGTGTTTATACTCAGAAAATGTGTGAACAAAATAGTTTTTCTGAACCACTTAGGAGCCAGTGTTTTCTGAATGCACCTGGTGTGTCTTTATTAATGTGAATGACTCTTTCTGAACCACAAGCGCTTGTTGTTCCAGGCCAAGTCCGTAGAAGAGAAGCGTCTGTGGGCTCATCACATTAAGAGGCTCATTCTGGAGAATCACAACACCATCGTCCCACCGAGGGTAAACGACGTCGTCGCTCGCACAGGATTTCCTTCTTCTTTCACTTCTCTAATTAAAATAAACGGTTTCCTTCTTTACAGGCAAAAGAAGCTATCCTGGACAATTCAAACTGTAAGTGTCACGAACTCTAGTTATGATGAATAGGACCCATTGACCCATTTCCATGGCAACCAAAGATGCTGCTTATAAAAGAGAAGGGTGCTTCATTTTCAGTGGAAAAATATGAAATGCCATTTAAGGTGTAACCTGTAACCTGTCCATCTGTGTAGAGAAAGTTGTTTTTAGTAATTGCAGCTCTGAGTGCAATAACATAAGATTTGCTGCTGCTCAGATTCAGGGAAGTACCAATACAGTCCTGAGAGGCTCAAGAGAGCAGAGTCCTGCCAGGCTGAAGACTTCTATCACGGAGGACGAAATGGGAGGAGGAGATCAGGTAAAAGACCCCGATTCATCTTCTATCAATCACAATAACATCAGGCAGCTCTTTGTAGCTGCTTGTCGGGTGAATTCATAAATATTTAAGATTGAGAAAATAATTTTTCTCATTAAGTGTCACTTTAATTGTCAAACCACTAGTGAGCTGTCCCGTTTTTTGTATTTCTCTCTTTTTAGAGCCAGTGAAACAAATAATCCGGAGCGCAAAAGGTTTGTACATCATTACACGTGTTTTTTTGTTATAATCGCTGGATGTTCAGGAGGATTTAGGCAGACTTTAGGATTTAGGTTCAGATTCACTAACAGCGGTTCAGTTTGATCCAAATTCTGGCACCTATCCAGTGGTCCAGCTTCCCCCCCCCACACACACACACACACCAAGGTTATTTTGTGTTTGTTGGATGAGAGCCATTCTTGTCTCCTTTGCACTTGTGCTTTGTTCTCCTTTTTAGAGCCACCTGGAAAACAGATCAAAAGACCCTCACTCACTCACTCACTCACTCACTCACTCACTCACTCACTCCCACTCCACCTCACCCATAATGAAGTTAATTATATGCCAAATTGGGGAAAGGCTTTGTCAGACACAAGCCTTCTCTTCAGTAGTCAGATTCAGCCATGCCCTCAGATCTGTGCGTCTTCCTACTTTCATTGATTCTAATTTGGCCGCCGAAGAATAGAAAACGTCCGTTTTCTTGTCTCCAGTTCTCCTTTGCTCCCAGTCCAGATCAATTTTTGAACCGATATATTGAAGAAGCAATTTTCACGTCAGGCCCCTCTCGTCTGGGTGAGGAAATAGGTCATCACATCCTGGCTAATTGCATCATGTCCAGTTTCGGCCTCTGAGAATACAATTTTTCTAATCGGTATTCATCTAATCACCGGGTGTCCCTTAAGTCTGGACCAGACTAACAACTGCCTCGCTCAGTCCTCCTTTGGAGGCAGAGATTGTGTCTCGACCATAATTGTACAAGATGAATGTGGTATTGAGGTTAGCTTGTCACATAATATTTGACTTGCTTTTTATTGACATTTTAATTTCTTTATCTCTCTGCCTCCTCCTCTTTCTCTTTGTCCTCCATGCAGCTGTTTTGAAGGTAAGCATCTGAAATTCAAATGATATCTTTTATTAAGCCTTCATAAGATTCTTCAATCTGTTGTAGCAAAGCAGTTTATTTAGGTCTCTGGGCTCTGGTGAGATATGGTTTCTCCTGTTGTGACACAGCAGCTCAAACTTTTTATTCCAATTGAAAAAGAAACACAAAGTCCAATCCTGATCTTCACAAAACATTCTTTGACTTGCTCTGGATCACAAAAATCATATCTCATCCAAAGCTGCTTTTATGATGATTTCATCCCATTTACAGCCTTGCAATCACAACATGGCACTGGGCTTGCAATAACAAACCACATGTCTGTGACTTCACGCTACAGCATGCAGACAGTGAGGGTGCACTGCTGGAGGATAGGTGCTACCTTCAGTCAGCCACTAGTGTCAGTACACTCACCTCCAGTCTAGGCGAGCCCCAGGCTGACAGGCCATGTGTGGAGGATCTGATTCCCAGAATGGACTCTCTGGAGCAGCTAAGTCCTACTGACATTGACCCCAAACTGGGCTCTTCACCCAGTGAGGGGGGGCTGCAGCAGCAGGAGGAGGAGGAGGAGGAGGAGGAGGAAGAGGGGGAGAGTTACCCGGAAGATATACTGATGGGAGACGACCAGGTAGCCGACTTTGCCAGCTCAGTGCTGGCAGCCATCTCCTGCTGGCACTATAGAGCCAGAGCTTTGCTATCTACTCACTTCACAACGGTGAGGGTTTCTGACACCCACGGGTTTCCCATTTCCTGGTTTGCCAATACTCTCTGCCACTCTTTCTCCCACGCCGGCTCTCGTCCCTCTCCCTCTTCTTTTTTTTCTTCCCTATAAACCCAACCACCCAACACCTTCTGCCATTTGCTCTGTGCATGGACCGGAGCTCTGTCCGACTGCTGATAATGAACTTTTTAAACGTTTGGGTGAATCTTAAAAATCACACCTGCTGCATGTCTTTGGTATTGTTTTGCTCAGGTCCTCTCACTGTGCATGCACTCTTCTTTTGTCATTTTCCTCATCTGTGTGTTTCTTTATTGTGTGTTTTGAGACATGTTGAATCTTAAGCCATGCCTGTATTTGCATTGGAACCAGCAGCTTGATGCGCTCTGTTAAATATTGTTTGGCTTCAAAGGTTAATGGAGCCATCTAATTAAATGATCATTATAATAGCAAGAGCTTTGCTCTTTGATAATCATATTCCCCCTCTGAATTTTCATATGTAAAGTCTTTGTTGAGATTAATTGTTCCAGCAGTATTGTTTCTGGATGTGAATGCATATTGATCTTCTCGATAGAAAGACTTTTATTGTGGATTTTTCAGGAATGACCTGAATGCACATTAAATGTTTGTTCACTGTGACAACCTCTTTTGCTACATGCTGCTTCACGGAGGGATCTCTGGAGGATTTACAATTTAAAAAAAAAAAACTTTTGGTATTCATATCGAGTTTACTGTTTTAGGATGATCAGATCACAGATACTGCTGAACTAAGAACTACAGCACAAGATGGGGAAGAAACATGCAGGCGGGAGGAAAACCACAGAGATGTGGCTGTGAAAGAAACCCTCAGCACACAGGTACTGAATAAAGCTCAGTACTGTATAACACACACATCCATTCAATCTCATTTCCACGTGTGTCTCTGAGGTGACTTTTATTCACTCTATTAAAAACTGCCCATCTGTCCTCTTGTCTGTCGCTGAGCCATTGTATACTTTGAATGTGACTCATTCACAGACGGATAACAGCAGCAGCACACGGTGAAAGAGATTCGATAGTACATTAGATATATAAGTAAGTTTCCTACCTAATAGATGCCCTTCGCCATGAGCGCAGCATTTCTCTGAGGCTCATTTAAGAACCTGCCTCATGCTACGTTAGTGATGTTTGTAGTTCTGGAAATTTAAATACCACACACATACTGTTGTCCTGTGAGCTGCCCTCCCACTGAGAAAGGCCTTTGTTTTAGAGGGCAGCTACAGTTCTTGTCTGATTTTCATTATCAGTAACTTTGCTAAACCGCTTCTGCATCCAAGCAGAGAGCAGGTTGTAATTCTTCCTAACCTTATCGCCACCACACAACTCCAAGCAGCACTTTTTGCAATTACAGGCACTCCAGAAGAGGCGACGCCTGGAAACAAATTTACATTAATGGCAGCCGAGGCTGACATCAGCAGTCTGAACACTGTTGGAGCTACAGACATCATAATAGTCCCTGTTGGACTCAGCGAGGGAAATAAAAATGGTCCCGTAAAGAGTGATTGTCCTTCGCACCATTTACCACATTGAGATATTGTACATGGAAATAGGTCACTGTAATGATACGATTAAAGACATGCATCACAAATTATGGATGCTTTGGATCAAACTGCCCAGATGAAGCACCATTAAATCAATGGGGAGTGGAGAGTGCCGGCTATTACAGTGTGTCTTTTACTCATTACGTCCCACTTTGCAAACACTCTTCTCATGTTTCAGATCAATGTGCAGGAGCCGTGTCCTCTAGACGGTGTCCGTCAAGTAAAGAAGAGCGATCAGCTGGAGGTGGATGACTCCCGACGCTCCGACTCGCCCGTGACCCCCTCCAAACAAAAACCCGAGACCCCAGAACCTCTGGATACCTCGAGGGAAATGGAAGAGGAAGGAGGGAGTGATTCCTCTGGTCTCCAGCTGGAGGAGACGAGTGTACTGACGAATGGGGAACTCTCAGAGGAGGAAGAGGAAGTGCTTTCAGATAATAAAAGCATCCTGCCTTCCTCTGTGTTGGACCAGGCGAGCACAATAGCGGAGCATTTTATCAGCAGCCTGTCCAGGCGGAGCAGTCTAGTGTCGGAGGACCTGGGATCCGTCGCCTGCCCCTCACCGTTAATAGATAATGATGCCTTCCAAAGTCTTTCAGCCTGCATGGACTTGGAGAAACAGACCCAGATGTTGGTCAGCTGCTCAGCACCTCCAGAGACAACCTCAGAGGCTAATCTGTCAGTTCCTGTGCATGAACCTGCGCTGGACGCTTTCATCGAAGGAGAACGCACGTCCACTCTGTCCAAACAAGATCGCCTCCTCATCCACAAAATCCGACGATACTACGAGTACGCTGAGGACCAAGATGCAAACTTCAGCCTCAGGCGCAGGGAGAGTCTGTCCTATATTCCAGCAGGTCTGGTCCGGCACCTGAGTCGACAGCTCAACAGTGTTCCTCAGGAGAAGGCCGTCTCGGTCCACAGGAAGGGCCTCTTTCAGAACAGGCCCACTTCTTGGTCTGTGTTTGACCTTCCCGGTTTAGAAAAGAGTCGAAACACTGAAACCTTTCAACAAATTGAGCCACAGAGACCAGCTGAAGCCAAGGCGAGGTCTCATAGCGTCACAGAAGCTTCTACCAGAGAAGAGGAGTTCAGACTTTCGTCCGACATGCTAAAGGTTTGGCAAGTTATGGAAACTGAGGAGGAAGGCCGGGAAGTCCAGCAGATTTCAGAAGACGAAGTTGATGAGTCAGGATTAGAAGTGACACAAGATATCAGCTCAGACTCTTTAGATGTTAAAATCAGTGAGCAGCCAGCTCGCATTTTAGAAGAGAGTGAAGGAAGAACCGCCTCAGAAAGTTCCTCCATGTCATCACCCACCACAACTTCCCCCAAAGTGGAGGACGGGTGTGGTCTGGACTCTACGCCACATAAGACGTTTCAAGAGAACAGCAATGTCAACCAAAGCCAACTAGCAAAGATCATCAGCTTCCGCACAAGCATGGATGAGGATCAGATCCTACAGGACATGGGAAAGGTGAAGAACAAGGTGTTCCAGCTGGCTCGTCAGTACAGCCAGCGCATTAAAAACAACAGACCCATCGTCTGGCAGAGGAACCGAGACACAGCGACTCAACAAGGCTTCAAGAATATGTCTGCTGTCCAGGAGGAGAAGATGCAGTTGAGGAAAAGGGGTAAATAGGGAGCAAATGATTGCTGTACTGCTTTCTTTTGCAGTAACCTGCCACTTTGGTTTGTGTATAGAGAACTGAAACAGCTTTCTTTGCATGTTTGTTTTTGTGCATGTATGCAGGTAAACCCAACCTGAGATTGCCTTTGAATGCTTGTGATCAGGCCGTCATCCATGAGGTGTGTTCTCCGAGTCCAGTCCAGACGCCCAGCTCTGCATCCAGCTCCCAGAGCACAGTCACCGGCCCGCAGAGCCCACAGCCGGTCACCTTCCACTGGCCTGATGTTCAGGAGCTGCGCTCCAAATACACAAAGACCTCCCTCCACTCAAAAATAACCCGTAGCTGCACAGTCCCCAACGGGGTGCTGGAGAGCTGTGCAAACAGGTGTAATGGCTGCTCATACAAGTACAACAGCTTCTCAGACCTCCGCAAAGCTGTGAGAGACGGTCCTGGGAAAGAGTCTGAAGCTGTATACAAGGAAAAGTGTCCAGTGGTAGAGGACTGGTCGCAGCACCAGACGCAGCCTCATCCCCTGCTGTGCAGGTGGAGCTCCTTGGACCACATGCTCGGGTCTCTACCCCTCCATGAAGTACAGAACCTTCAGGAACCTGTGAGGACCTGCCTCCTTCAGGAGGACAGCGCAGCAAAGTCTGCTGTCCTGAGTTCAGGGAAGACCTCAGAAAGTAATCTAGTGAGGAGCTTACGGGAGAAGTTTCAGAGCTTAAGCACGAGCTCGTGAACATTTGAACGTTATGTTTATTTTATGAGGAACTATCACATGAAAACATTTTCTGACATGAGCATCTGTTTTTTTTTTTTCCTGTTTTCTCCCTCAAAAGAATGCAACTTGTTGTCTGCACAGTGTTTTCAGGATCAGGGACTCAGTGATGATGCTGCCACCAGTGTAACATAAAAGGGATTTTATTGGTTATCGGTAAGGCCATGAGAGAAAAGCATATTGTCTTTAAAAATGTGTATTGCAATATTTATACACTGGCTATCTGCACAGTATATGGTTTCTGTATAAATATGTATATAGTCCTCTGTATCAAGTGAAGATTAGGTTCTACTTTATCATCATATGCATGTATTTGGTGCGGTCACTCTTGTTATAGTGACTATAGCGCTGTCATCATTAACTATGTAAACAGTCAGCTGAGAGTTTTAGTGGAGAAAAAAAAGGAGCTGAAGTGTCAGCGCAGAAAGTCTCCGTCAACGTACCAAAGAGGTTTGACTTTGTCCGGTTTTTTTGTGTTTTTTTTTTAATGCATGTGGTCACAGCAATAATTTGCCTCCACGTTTACTGTAGCTGCTTGTAAAACAATTATCACACATCACTGGAGCTTTATTTTACTCAGTACGTTTTATATTTTCTTGAACATTATTTATGAAACTGTATATTTGAAAAAGATTAGTCTTGTGTAAATACCTGAATGATAGCAACCTCCTTTTTACTTTTTGGTTCCAGAGAAAACCTCGTTTCATACTTGCAGCTTCCCACATTTCCAATAAAAATAGAAATGGTGAGTTTCCACAAGTGCCTCTTCGTCAGTGCTCGACATTTGTAGTGGGGCAGTTTAGTTAACTTCAAAGACATTGGTCTTTGTAAAAGAGAGTGGTGAGAGAAGAACTAAGGAAACACGTGATCAAATAAAATGCCATTTAAATGTTCTTTAGCAACTTATAATAACAAACACTTGTATTGGCTTTATTCTTCAGGCCTTTTCCAATCTACTCATTGATCTATAACTGAACTAGATTAAAAAAAAAAAAAAAAAAAATCGCAATAGCATTTAATGCATAGTGTACATAACATGGAGCATGTGAAAGAACATTTCCAGTTGGCCTTGAAAAGCTGCTCCGAGTCAGCCACCATCAGACTGACTTACACCGGAAGTCACGCACGGCTGCCCTTCAACATAAAGGCGCTCTCGCCGCTCAGTGCTCCCCGCAACATGTGCTCATAGATGAGGGTGTTTTATTTTGAACCAAACAGCAGAACTGACCGTCCTGTCTGTTTGCTGAGCTGACGACCTGCGTGGCACCCACTGGAGGAGTGAAGTGGAGTTCAAGACGCGCACCCAAACCAGCAGGTTTCCTCTGGCACTAAAGTGTTTCACCAGCGGGTTTTTTTCCTCCTGGATTGCCTAAAAAAAAACACCAACCATTGTGTCATTTCTTTTAGATGAAGAATGGGCTGCGCAATATCAGGTCTAGCAGCGAAATCCCACTTTGCAGAAAGGAACACGGAGGATGCTGCTGCTGCTGCTGCGCGTCCCAGCGACGCTCAGATTCAGATGATCAAGGACTCATGGAAAGTTATCCGGGACGATATAGCCAAAGTTGGGATTATTATGTTTGTCAGGTAAGATGTTCACGTTTTTCCTACACTTTTCCGATTCTGGTTGCATTTGAAAAACTCCAAATTGAAGAAAATATTGATCGGGAAGGATGGTGGACACTTGAGCCTCAGGAATGTTATAATGTATTATAGTAGAGAATTATAAGAGCACACTGAGTAGCCTTTATAATCAGTAATTACTGAGGAAAGCAGAGGTTTGATACGAGATCCTGTGGAGATGATACAAGTGGAGTTGATCAATTTATTCTAAAAACTGCAGATTTTGCGCCCAAAGAACCTCAATATACGAAAAAAAAAAAAAAAAAAGCCAGTTTTATTCTACTTCGATTTTCTGTATCTCTCGTGTTTGAATGAGAAACGAAGCCTTTTCAGTGTAACCTGCTTCTTGAACCATCTGCACTGTGTGCTGACCTGCTGCTCAAAGTTAAAGTGGTGTGGGAGGGTACACAGATCCACTGTGCTGATGGCACGGACCTCTTTATCAACCACAAACTGAGCATCCCTCCACCTCCACCACCTCCCTTCGATCTGTCTTGTGACCCACAGCTTTTCATTGAAAGCTCGGAGCAGAATACCCCTCCTCCCTTCTTATCACTTCATATCACATCTTAACGTTGTTACACAGAGCTCCATGTCTGTCATTGTAGCCTACTATACAATCAAAGGCAGTAGCCATCAGGAAACCTCATTTGATCAATTATGATGATAACCAGCTTCCGGGAAAACATCCTTGGCTTTTCTTCTTGGCAGGAAAAAAAACAAGTGAATGCAGTTAGCGGTAAAGACTGCTAGAGAGTTGAATTGGTTGACCTTCTGCGTTCGCCTGGAAATGTGTGGGTCATTTGTAGGTCAGGCCTACCTCAGAGGCCCCAAGGCTGTCAGGGCCCGTATCTCCTGCCTGAACAGTGATTGTTACAGTAAAGCAACAAATGGGAGTCACCAGTTTTTCCTTGTGTTCTCTGAATTTAACATTTGAAAAATGTTCCTCTGTCAAATCCTGCTGAAATAAGATACAGATATTGTAGTTGTAATTAGTACATAATGGAAGTGAATAAAACTTCTATGCAGTGCCAATTAAAATTCCACTTGAGCCATTTAGAGTGTCTGCATCATCTTATGCATGCTTGCATGTGCACTCATGTCCACAATGTGCAAACAATGGGAGAAAATAACAAGTTCACTGTGTTGACAAAGATGAAAAAATAAAAAAAAGTGCAGCCAGTTTCTTTTTCTTTGCTTTCATTGATGACGCTGGTGAGCAGAAGGTCACTTTGTCCCACTGAACCTGGTTCTCTCCAAGTAAGTAACACATTCATCCAATCTATGAAAAACACTGCAGTGTTACAGAGTTTATTGTAATAAATTTAGAATGCTTTGAAGTGAATATATTGCTCTGCATAATTTCCATTTGCGAGGCCATGTGTAACAAAACTGTAAACACACATTCATCCCACAGACGGCTTGAATGGTGAGTACCACCAGTTGTAATATACTGTACTTTCAAAGCAACGGGCCCAACTGAGAGCTCCACACAAAACAGGACAGCATGAGAGTAAGTAATGTGTGTAATGGTTTAATGTTTTAGAACAACCTTCTAAACTCATTCACATTTGGTCTGTAGTCAGAGCTTGTCAATATATTGTATTTCTATAGACCTCTCCACATTATCATCTGCCTGTCAAAGGCCTCTGACAAGCAGCATGTTTTTTGCAGCAGCTATTAGAGAAGCCACCACTTCTCTAACACCTACCCAACACCTGCTTTCATCTATCCATCCAACCGGGGGCGGGGGGGGGCACATGTCATAGACATCTAATGCATTTATTCATGGAGACTCTGCTGCTTTATATTTCGGGTTTAACACACGCAGGGTTTTTTCCTCTCCGCAGCAGAGCTGGAGGCCACAGAAAAAACAATAAATGGAAAAAATAGAATGAGCTTCTGTTTGACCTGTCACACCCATAATTATTTAAAATTCTGATGTAGTATTAATATTTCAGTCTGTTTTACAGATCAACACCCAACATGTTCCGGTTGTTAGCCAACAGGCATGCATGATTTAACAGTGGCCTTTTATATTATTGACTAATAAACGAGGAAAAAGAAGATTGTTATTGTTCTGATAATAGAAGCAGCAGGTGGCCACATCCCATCATGTGGAGCATGACTGTGGCATAGGGACACCACTTTAAACTCGGTTCTGAACAGGGATCTTTATCTCTCTGATCTTCCTTCTTGCTTGTCAGCATGAGTGAAAATATTATTTCTTGCAAGTATATATTTAGTTATTTCGAATTGGTTTTTATAACTCATGCATGTTTGTCAATAAGGCGATAAAGTCTGTTGTTATTAAAATATATATTTAAGGCACATTGATGTCAGACTAGAAAAATAAACTCCACCTCAACCAAATAATGTTTATTTAATGTTCCTCTTCTTTTTTTTTTGCATTTGTAAGACTAATCACCCTTAAAGAAAAACTACATGAATTTTGCATGTGCAAAAACTCATGTGATTTGTACATGTGAAACATGTATTTTGCTCATTAGAAATGTGGTTTTGGAACATTATCATGGTGTAATGTGTGAAACTCATGAAGATTCCCTTGTGAAAACCTTTACACATATTTTCCCATGTTATCATATGTTGCAACATGTTAAACATGTGTCATAAATGTGATCACTTGTCCAATTATTAAAATGTGTTTTTCCCTGTAAGGTCAGTTTCTGTCCTGGCATTGGTCACAAGAAACCAGTAATTTCCATTCATCATTATTTGCCAACATGTTATTGGTAGAATTCAGTTTTCTAGATAACATCAAATTCCCACTCTGACCTGCATCTAATATTTCACACACCAATGAAATCAGCGCCATCACTAGCTGCTCTCAGCTCATGTCCCTGGATCAAGTTTAAAATATGTTTTCAAAGTCCTCCCCACAACCTCTGACAACATCATAACCATGTATCCTCCCTTTGATGCGTGTCCTAAACCTTTTCCTTCATTGAAAAACAGATTCAGAATAAGCCTTGCATTGCAGCGTGCGCCCGACTCGAGATAATTGTGTATTCTGGTAGCATCACCAATCAAAGCTCGCTCGGCTGGAGTCTAAAAGGATCTCTGATTGGATGGTAGCCTGCTTTCACGCTCAGGTTAAAGATATTTATTGAGGTTAAATCAGAGGGGAAACTGCAGCAGGGGCAGTGGCTCCATCTAACTGAGGCTCTGTCACGGCTCTGACAGGGCAGGGTGGCTCATCACAGCCGCGGGTGGCAATGAGGGTATGGATTGGCTGGCTAACTCACAAAGACCCCCCCGTGGTCTGTTACTGATTGCAGCTGCTGGGTGTAAAAAAAAAAAAACGGAGTGGAAGGAACTGATGATGAGAAGAATGAGTGTAAGATCAGAAAGGCATATCAGATCTCTATTGAAAGTGTCGGGTGGAGAGAACGTCTGAAGGATGAGAGCGAAGCCTCTCATGTTGCCGAGGTGACGAGTTGACTGAGAGGGAACGATCACAGCTGTCCGCTCTCAAACTCCAAACTCTCAAAATCTCAGAATGGAAACTCAGGAGTGGAGGTTTGTTATTGGTGCAGGAATGAACGCTCACTGGTGGCTGCTTGTGCTGTTGTTGTCATGGTAACAGGTTGTTTGAGACCCATCCCGAGTGCAAAGATGTCTTCTTCCTGTTCCGAGACGTGGAGGACCTGGAGAGGTTGCGGACCAGCCGGGAACTGCGGGCACACGGCTTACGGTCAGTTCATTACATCCACATCCACATCAATACATCCACATGATGACCCCTGAACAGCCAATGGAAGCACAGCACAGCGCTGCACGTTGCACACCGGGACCATGTTGATTTCCAGCACTTACCTACCTGTAAAAGTGTAACCGTGGCACACAAGTTTCTGTCACAATGATGACGGTGATGTCACTTGCTTTGTAAAACTCTTGTTACAGTACAAGACTGCTGTGATAATATATTTTTATACTGTCGATGCATAAGTCCTTCTCTTAAAGTGTAAACCTTCATATCTAGAGAGGGAGCAGCTCAAGGTTGATGGAGGTCTGCATGTTGTTGTAAGAAACACAATAAAATAAGACATTCGAATAAAAAAGACATTCAAATTGCATTTTATTTTGTATTATTGTTCTGAGTCTCTGTGATCATTTCACATTTCCTTGTGGTAATTTTGAATGCCTTTGTGCCCGTTTATGGACAATTGATTGACTTTCAACAAGAAATGTCACTAGTTTTTCTTTCACTTAAGTCGAACAACAATAGATGATAAACCTGTGTTTCCCAGATTGCAGGTTGAGACACAAACCAGAAGACATGTGGCAGAGCAAAGCCTCTCAGATGGTCATAATCAGGATGGTGCTCACCACTCCGCTGCAGACAGGGCGTGCAGCATCCATCGCAGCCACTTGTCTTGCTGATTCCCAGCATGCATCATGCCTCTCTCCACACATGATGCCGAAGCAGCCAATTCTGCCTGAGGACCTGAAGGTGCAGAGGGTAGTCTAGCAGGCAAGACATGTGTCCCAGCGTGAACCGGCTGATCTTAAACTCAGTGATGAACCCTTCAGCACAAACCCTTCGTTCATCCTCCAAACTATCACGCGCACGATACTCAGCACTGACGGCAGAAACGCACACACAGAAAAACACCAAAAAAGGAAATTGATCCTGTGGTGTTTCGTGCAGAGAAAGTTGTATTCAGATTGGATGAAGCTTCGTGTGTGAGCGAGACTGACACGTGTGATCGATTATATTTATTTTTCTTGGCTTTTGAGTTGGTGAGCCTGCGAGTGTCATCGTGAAACCTTCTAACAGAGAAATGCATCACTTGATAATCACCTAACTACTAAACCCCGAGTCTTTTTTTCCCCCATCTCTTCAAGGGTGATGTCTTTTATCGAGAAAAGTGTGGCTCGACTGGATCAGCTGGACAGACTGGAGGCTTTGGCTCTGGAGCTGGGAAAAAGCCATTTTCACTACAACGCGCCACCCAAGTACTACAATGTAAGACCCCGATGATCCCAGCAGCGTTGAGCTGCAGTCTGCATGTCATGCTGCTTTGTTTACAGAGGAGTGCACATATTTCTGATTTCTTTGCACTCCTCATTATACTGAGACCTCTGGAGTCGCAGCAGCTGAACGAGCTGACGCACATCCAAAATGCTGAACACACCTCCTCTAATCAATGAGGACGCCGGGTGTTGGTGACCAAGTCATGAGCACATCAGTATGTCGCATTATTGTTTTCCAGTACGTCGGAGCAGAATTCATCTGCGCCGTGCAGCCCATCCTGAAGGAGAAGTGGACATCAGAGCTGGAGGAGGCGTGGAAGGTAAAGCTTCCACTTCCCTACATGTCAGAGAGAAATATCGGACTTTCTACTGTCTGAAAACTTAAGATATTGTTAAGCTAAAGATTTGTCACAGTAGATAATATAACAAGATTTTCAAAATAAAACACATTGTTTAAAACTAAACTGGTGGTTTCCAAAAGGGTTGCACAATTTATCCATATCACATCAAATGTTGTAATATGAAAATATATTCCGTCTTCAATTTTGGATATTCTGATCTGGTGTTATGGCATCTATTGCTTCTTTTGCTGGCTTTAATTTGCCTTTAACTATAAATTAATATAGACACATCAATGGGGATTATTTATAAAAAATAAAAAAAACAAATCAAATTTTGTTAATATTTTGTGAAAGCACCAATATTCATCCCTACAGTAGTGTTACAATACTGTTATCTCCCAGCTCTAGTTGTCTGATGTCTTACAAAAAGCAGCGTATAGTCAGGATCATATTTCACACGTCTGGGTTGTTAACAGCTCAACAAAATATGGATCTCCCCTCGAAACTTCTCACATGCTTCAACTCCAATATTAAATGACCCAACATGTTACTTAGAAACACAAAATAGAGAAAAAGTACAGAAACTGAAAACTGATTTGTGGATCAGAACTTGTTTTTCTTCTGTCTTTTTGCCAGTAATCATCTGATGACCCTCACATTCATCTGATGTCCCTGTTTTTTAAAAACAGTTCAAACCAGCTCCACCTGCAGCTGCTACAACCCTAAACATGCTGCTTACATACCAGTGCTTCACTAATAATACCAATACTGCAAAAATACTTATGTAATTTACGAAAAGGATTAAAGGATCTGAATACTTCCTTCCACCACGAGGCCAAAATGTCTTCGTGAAATAGCGTCACTGTGTACAACCGTCGGCAACGCCGCTTTGGGTCGGGCTCGTCTCTTTAACGCTCCACGTAACATGTCAGGATGGAAATCAGGGCAAACACAAGCTTGACTGATGTGAAAATTTACATCTCACTGAACCATACAGGAGCATATTGAGTAAATGGAATGTGGCTCTGTCACGTCATGTTATGTCACTGCAAGGTTCCCTGCTGTGATTAATACAGAGACTCTGCTGCTGGGTGAACTGTTCTTTTACAACATCCACTTTATTCAATCAGTTTTGTTTAGGATGGAAGATTTCAGAACAATTTAAACACTAAGAATTATTAACTCATCTTCCTCAATCACTGACCGGTAGTGCTCTCTAGTGGCTCGAATAAGTCTGTCAACCACGGAGAGGAAAGTAGACCATGAATCTAATACCATAGAAAATCCTTTCCAACATGATGTTCCCTTTTGAAACTTGTATTTTGGACGACATGCCATAGTATGACTTTTTAATTACTTTTTTTATGTTGTCCAAATGATGATTAAAAAAAAATATCATAGTATACTACACACTATAGCATGTCGTCTAAAATATATGAAAAAAGTCATACTATAGCATGTCGTCTAAAATATGATGAAAAAGTCATACTATAGCATGTCGTCCAAAATATGCCAAAAATGTCATACTATAGCATGTCGTCTAAAATATGCCAAAAATGTCATACTATAGCATGTCGTCTAAAATATGCCAAAAATGTCATACTATAGCATGTCGTCCAAAATATGCCAAAAATGTCATACTATAGCATGTCGTCCAAAATATGCCAAAAATGTCATACTATAGCATGTCGTCCAAAATATGCCAAAAATGTCATACTATAGCATGTCGTCCAAAATATGCCAAAAATGTCATACTATAGCATGTCGTCTAAAATATGCCAAAAATGTCATACTATAGCATGTCGTCCAAAATATGCCAAAAATGTCATACTATAGCATGTCGTCTAAAATATGCCAAAAATGTCATACTATAGCATGTCGTCTAAAATATGACCAAAAAAGTCATACTATAGCATGTCGTCTAAAATATGCCAAAAATGTCATACTATAGCATGTCGTCTAAAATATGCCAAAAATGTCATACTATAGCATGTCGTCTAAAATATGCCAAAAATGTCATACTATAGCATGTCGTCCAAAATATGCCAAAAATGTCATACTATAGCATGTCGTCTAAAATATGCCAAAAATGTCATACTATAGCATGTCGTCTAAAATATGCCAGTTACTCGTCCATAACATGGATGACTAACTTATGCCTGTAGTCCATAATGTAAAACATTTCATTCAACAAGAATCCTCCACACACAAAGTTCCAGGCCCCCTGTCAGCGCTGGCTTGGAACTACACCATTTTGCTGCCTTTATTGCATGCTTGCCTGACTTATATGACTTTTGAACATGTTAGGGAACAGCGCTCA